>NC_135478.1:183758772-184061802 GCF_052094955.1 Ictidomys tridecemlineatus | reverse complement strand
TGCAGTGATGGTCTGTGTAAAAGTTACATTAACCTGTGGAATGCAGAGATGTCATAGGACAGGGATAGAGCTCACCCAGCCCTTCAAGTCAAGTGAGTCTGAAGCTAAGACTGCTCCATTATATTTGTCCTGTAGTAGATATTTTCCTCCTCTCTTATGCCAACTTGGTTTTGGCTTTCTTTCACCCATAACTATAAGAGCTCTAACTCACACATCACAGGTTTTGTGGCATAGGTAACATACCCTACCATTTCCAGTGCAGCTAGTAGGTCTAAGCATCATATTATCTGACGGTGTTTTAGTTTTTGCACTGCTGTGACCAAAGGATCTGACCAGTATAATTGTAGAGGAGGAAATTTTATTTGAGGGCTCATGGTTTCAGAGGTCTCAGTCCATAAAAGGCCAGCTCCATTCCTTGGGGCTCAAGGTAATGATAGACCCAACCTGATCTTTTCTTAAAATTGGGAGCCATCTTGCCACAAAGCCATGAAAAGATAATTTTGGCTTTACTATAAATTACTGCAAATTCTGAACCTGCTTGGAATGCTTGCGCATGCCTTGAACTCAACCATGCCTGGCTCTCTGACCAGATAGCAGCCCTCTCTGAAACTTTAGTGACACCCCATAAATATTGGCCTTCCCTGGCCAGACAACGACCCTCTCTGAGGCTCTAATGGTCCTCATAAATTCTGATGTTGGGGCCAGCAAAAAAAAATGTAAACTACCATTAGTGTGATGCTTGTCAGAGTTCTGTTATCTGTAACCCCCCTTTGTGTAACTTTCTGGGCTATAAAGCTGGGCTGCAGGAAAGCTGGGGTTGCTGTCTTGTTCCCACCGTTTTGGGAAGGAGAGGCAGACCCGCCAGTGGAAATAATAATCTTGCTTTAATTTGATTTCAATTGGAGTCAATAGTCTTTTCTTGCGTCCTGGTCTAACAGTAAGGCTGAACATCATGGCAGGAGAGGGTGCCAGAGGGAAGACCCTCACAAAATGATCAGAAAGCAGAGAGAGAGAGGTCTCCACTTGCCAGATACAAATATATACCCCAAAGCCACGCCCCTAATTCACACCTCCTTCAGCCACAACCTACCATTTTAGTTAATCCCTATCAGGGTATTAATTCACTGATTGGGTTAAGACTCTTACAACCTGACAGGATGCAGTGGCCCATGATTGTATTCCCAGTGACTCAGATAAAGTAGGAAGATTGCAAGTTCAAATCCAGTCTCAGCAATTTAGTGAGGCCCTAAGCAACTCAATGAAACTCTGTCTCTAATAAAATATAAAAAGGAGCTGGGGATGTGACTCAGTGGTTAAGCACCCCTGGGTTTAATCCCTGGTATGAAAAAAAAAAAAACAGACTCTCGAAACCCAATCATTTCTCTCTGAACTTTCTTGCATTATCTCACACATGAGCTTTTGGGGGACACCTCACATACAAACAAATAAAATTCTGCCCTTGGCCCCCAAAAGCACACACTCATTTGACGATGCAAAATATATTTTGTCCATTTTCAAGAGTCTTCATAGTCTCAACAGTTCCAAGAATTGCTCAAAGTTCAAGTCTAATGCCTTCTCTGAGGCTCAAGGCAATCTCCCAATGTGAGTTTCCAAAAAATTAAAAGCAATTTACAAGTATCCAATATATAAAGGTAAAGAGTAAACATTGCCAGTCACAAAAATAGGGGCACAGAAAAAAAGTGATGGGACCAAAGCAAGATGGATATCCAGCTGGGCATACAGGTCTTGTAGTTTGTATCTGGCATTTGGAACACAGGGTATGATGTCCTCTCCAAAGGGCTTCTGTAGCTCCACCCTGTGGCCACGTTGGTTGCAGCCCAAGTGGCCTCTCTGTTGGCTTGCCTCTGCTCAATTCCTGCAGCTTTCTAGGACAATGCCCCCACATTACTGGCATGTTTTAATCTCAGGGGTCTCCACTGCAGCTTTGGCTTCCTCCTCAAATCTCCACACTTTGCCTTCTCAGAGAGTGCCCACAGGGACTCTGACCCTGCTGCATGTTGCCTGGCTTCCAAGGCCTTTCTCTGAAACTTTGGTAGAAACCCCTGTAGCCACCCCCCCACACACCTCCAGCATCCTGCATTTCTGCAGAACCAGCACCACTGGGTTGACATCAAACTCTGCTGCTATGTTGAGCAGTAGCCAAGCCTCCAGGGACCCTGGTTGCAGCAGACACTGAGTGTCTGGGCAGCTGAACACATTGAAAAAACTTCCTAAGCCTCTTTGTGCAAAAAGGATTCTCTGTCTGTCTCTTCTCAAGAGAAATTTCACTTTTACTCCCTTGAGCTTGAGATGGGTGCGGTCTTGGCAGCTCCTGAAATGTCCTTAAGCCATCTTTCTTAATGTTTTTGTGCCAAGTCTTTAGCATTTCTTTAGTGGTGGTAATGTCTTTAACAAGTACAACTTCCTTAGGCCTAGTTTTATTCTGGTCTTTCAGGTCCAGGTTTTCCAAATAATTTTGCTCTGCTCTGCTTTCTCCTTCTGATTATTACAATAAATTTGTCTAAAAACCACCAGCAATATCTATGCCACTGCCTGAATGTTATGCTGCTTAGAAATCACTTCCACCAGATTAAGAAGTCTTGTCGATTTTAAAATCAGCCTCACAGAAAGCCTCAGGACATGGGCAAAATGCAGATCACTTCTTAGCCAGAACATAACACAAAATGGCCTCTACTCCAAATTCCAATAAAGTTCTCCTTCTCTAAACCCTATTGGCATTCTGGTCTTCTGAGCTTCCACCAGAATTGACCCTAAGCTCTGTTTACACCAATCTAAAGCATTTCCAGTTGGCAATGATACATATCTCAAAATTTCTCCAACAAACTCCAAAAAGCTCCAATAAGGACCTGGGATTGTGGCTCAGAAGTAGAGTGCTCACCTAGCATGTGTGAGACACTGGCTTCAATCCTCAGAACGACATAAAAGTAAAATGGAGATATTGTGTTCTCCTATAACTAAAAAATAAGTATTAAAAAAAAAAAAAGCTCCAATAGCTTTTTAACCCATAGTCAGGTTGGTCACACCAATGACCCCACTCCTCAGTACAATTTTCTGTTTTAGTCAGCTTTTTTTGCTGCTGTGACTAAAGGACCCCACCAACACAATTATAAAGACGGGAAAATTTATTTGAGGGCTCAGAGTTTCAGAGGTTTCCATTTCTCAGGGCTTGAGGTGAGGCAGAACATCATGGCAGAGGGAAGTAACTCACATGATAATCAGAAAGCAGAGAGAAGTCCCTACTTGCCAGATACAAATATATATCTCAAAGCCACACCCCCAATTTCCACCTCCACCAGCCATACCCTACTACTTCAGTTACCACTCAGTTAATCTTTTTTGTGTGAATTTTTAATATTTATTTTTTAGTTCTCGGCGGACATAACATCTTTGTATGTGGTGCTGAGGATCCAACCCGGGCCGCACACATGCCAGGCAAGCACGCTACTGCTTGAGCCACATCCCCAGCCCCTCAGTTAATTTTTATCAGGGGATTAATTCACTGATTGGAATAAGACTCTCACAACCCAATCATTTCTCCTCTGAACTTTATTGTGTTGTCTCACACATGAGCTTTTGGGGAACATTTCACATCCCAACCATAACAGATGGTCAATTAAGGATATCAGGCTGGAGAAAAAGTTACTAGAAGTTGTGGTGGTTAAAAATGGAGGTTTGGGGCAATGCCAAGACTTTATTCTTCACCTCCACCGCATATAATCCTCATTAACTCTTACTTCCTAAGTCCTCATAAATATAAAGAAAGGCAAATAAAATTCTTTGGCTAGGGTAACTTCTCAACTTTATTTTCGCTTTGATTAAATCATGTTTCTAAAACTTTATGGTTTAATTACCCTACAACAAACAAGCTGATTACAAACATTGCATTTACCTGGGCATGCAACTTCTTCACAGGTGTAACAAGACAAACTGCTTACCTGTTATTTGCAGGGAAGCCTGGGAAAGCCCTGCTTGCCCAACCCACTTTCTACTCGTATTCTTTCTTATATAGAAATTCTGGAGCTGCATTGGCTAAACATTGAATTCCAAAATTTTGATCAACAGAGAGACCCAAAAACATGACCAAAATGGCTCCTCAAAATCAGGAAGTAAGACCTAAGATTTGTAGTGAGATAGGTATCTGCAGCCAGTGACCAGGAGTCAGGTAGGATGATAGTGTGGACGTGGTTAGTAGAAGTGAAGGGATGTTGTCTGAAGCATTTCACAGGCAGCTGCTAATGATAGCAATCAAAGCTTTCATGGAATCATTATGACATGTCTCATTTGTTGCCTAGATTCGACTCAAGGACCAAGAAAATGAGGAAAACTGGGGCAGGGACATTTCACCTGAAGTTCCTGAAGACTGGAAGGCTAACCCCTGTTCATGTAGATTTTAATAATCCAAACATTTAAACTTTTCACTGTTTTTGTCTGCCTTCCCCACTGTCTAGACTGAAAACCTGTGTGAGCATGGTTTGAAGTAGTCGAATCCTGGCTTAGCTCCCTCCAGGCTATGCTGACAGACATCCTATATCCTCACAGAGCAGTTTTGGACCGTCTATTAGGAAAAGCAAAGGAGAGGACTCATTTTAGCAGCAGTGAAGGGGGTCACAAGTTCATATTCCATTTATGCTTCCACTAATTCTATTTGTTTCCTTTGTATTAGATGTTCCAAGATAATGAATACTTCCATAGCAACAAAAGTCTGACAATAAACCGTTACCGTGATTTTCACATTTTCAAAGGAAAAAAATCGCTTAGTGGCAACCAAACCAGCAATCTCAGTACTGAATATGCAATAATGGCTACAAGGTGAACAGTTTTTCTATTCTATTTTCTTGCTCTTGAAAGGAATTTAGGTTGCATTTGATGACCTTTTTTCAGTTGTATCATTTGTCAGCAATTAAAATATGCAGTTGCTTTTGAAACAATGCAAATAAAAAATGACTTTGGTGGAGATTTCTTATGTTCTGATACAAATGATTTATAAACGCAATTTTATTTTAGAACTTCCATTCTTTCTGTCTCTCTAATTATAATTGTCAAATTATTCTGAAAGCAGAAGGTATGTGCATAACTGGAAAACGAGTACAAAATATTTTAGATACAGTCAATGCTTTATAGGATGAATGCAAAAGACTGCTCTTGCTGTGCCTTTTTTCCCTCCTCAATCACTTCCTTCTCTGCACAACATACTTTGTGACAACCTTACTTATGTTATATGAAACAAGAAAACACTTTATAAACAATTAAAATTAGCCGTGTAATATCCAGTAATATTACTCAGCATTAAAAGAGAATAAAATCATGGCATTTACAGGTAAATGGATGGAGTTGGAGAATATTATGCTAAGTGAACTAAGCCAATCCCCCCAAAAAAAATGCTGAATGTTTTTTTTTCTGATATGAGGATCCTGATTCATAATGGAGATGGAGGGTGGGGGCATGGGAGCAATGGAGGAAATTTAGATAGAAGAAAGGAGGGGTAAGGAAGAGAGGGGACAGAGATTAAGTAAATTGGAGGAGTGAGATGGACATCATTACCCCAAGTACATGTATGAAGACACAAAAGATGTGACTCTACTTTGTATACAATCAGAGACATGAAAAATTGTGTTCTACATGTGTCCTATGAATTGAAATGCATTCTGCTGTCATATATAACAAATTAGAATAAACAAATTTTTTTTAAAAAAAATGATAGGGGCATCCAGTAATGAACCTGGATTTACAAGTCTACAGGTGAAGGGCCTAACTGAAAAAACATCTGGATGTCATCCCAAATAGTCCATAAGCCATAAGAAAGGATGAGGTCACTTAGGGAGTGAATGTGGGAGAAGTGGTTAGGAATAGAAGAATAGAAAAGAACTGCAAAGATGAATAAGATCCACCAAAGGAAGTTGAGAAGGCCCAACCAATAAGACAAAGAATATGATGCTTCCATAAGGAAGGCTAAATTTTAATACGGTTGCAATTTACCTATATCAAAATTACTATTTAATCCAATAGAATAGCTATATAAATTCAAGAATAAGTATCAATACATAGAGTAACCAAAAAAAATTAATGGGAGAAATTCTTTGTCTCATGTGCCAGATGCTTCTGATAGATCAAGATCAATGAAGACTTAGAAGCAGAGCGTAGAAAGGTACCAGGAACTAAGGAGGAAGGACAGAGGTGGGAAAAGAGAAGATCTTGATTACAAGAGTAAAAGTTTCAGTTCATCTGGAGGAGTAAGCTGTAATAAACTATTGCACGGCATGGTGGCCACAGTTATTAATATACTGTATATTACTAAATGGCTAAAATAGATTGATAGTGTGTTACCACACACACACACACACACACACACACACAAAAGATAAATTAATGTGATGATGGATGTGTTAACTATCTTGGTTGAAACTTTCCATAACGTGGGCATAGATAAAACATCAAATTGTACCCCATAAACATATACAATTATTATCTGTCAGTTAAAAATAAATATTAAAAACAATTTTATAGATAAGGAAGACTTGAAATAGACCATTAAATATAATGGTGGAGAGGACATTTCTAACTTTGACTGAAAAAAATTAAGTGATGGAGGCAAAAAACTTACAAAGCAGATTCAATACAGAATGGAAAGAGAGGGAAAGTGAAGACATACAGCAGTCCACTTCTCTAAGAAATTTAGCCATCAAGAGGAGCAGAAGAATGGAGAAAGCTGGTTGAAGATATGGTATAGTCCGAGAAGGGGAATAGCTAGGTCAAATGGTGGTTCCATTCCCAGCTTTCCAAGGAATCTCCATACTGCTTTCCAAATTGGCTGCACCAATTTGCATTCCCACCAGCAATGTACGAGTGTACCCTTTTCCCCACATCCTCTCCAGCACTTGTTGTTGTTTGACTTCATAATGGCTGCCAATCTTACTGGAGTGAGATGATAGTTTAGGGTGGTTTTAATTTGCATTTCTCTGACTGCTAGAGATGGTGAGCATTTTTTTCATGTACTTGTTGATTGATTGTATGTCTTCCTCTGAGAAGTGTCTGTTCAGGTCCTTGGCCCATTTGTTGATTGGGTTATTTCAATTCACAATAGCTAGATTGCGGAACCAACCTAGATACTCTTCGATAGAAGAATGGATTTAAAAAATGTGGCATTTATACTCAATGGAGTATTACTCAGCACTAGGAAACGACAAAATCATGGCATTTGCAGGGAAACGGATGGCATTAGAGCAGATTATGCTAAGTGAAGCTAGCCAATTCCTAAAAAACAAATGCCAAATGTCTTATTTGGTATAAGGAGAGCAACTAAGAACAGAGCAAGGAGGAAGAGCATGAGAAGAAGAGCACCATTAAACAGGCATGAGAGGTGGGAGGGAAAGGGAGAGAGAAGGGAAATTGCATGGAAATGGAAGGAGATCCTCATTGTTATACAAAATTACATATAAGAGGAAGTGGGGAAAAGGGAAAAAATAAGAGAGAGAAATGAATTACAGTATATGGGGTAGAGAGAGAAGATGGGAGGGGATGGGAGGGGAGGGGGGATAGTAGAGGATAGGAAAGTCATCAGAATACAACAGACACTAGTATGGCAGTATGTAAAAACGTGGATGTGTAACTGATGTGATTCTGCAATCTGTATATGGGGTAAAAATGGGAGTTCATAACCCACTTGAATCAAATGTATGAAATATGATATGTCAAGAGCTTTGTAATGTTTTGAACAACTAATAATAAAAAAGAAGATATGGTATAAAGACAGACTTTTTGAGTTTAGATGAGAAATATTATAGCAAGATGTAAAGGATCAAATAGATCAATAAAAAATGATTTTAGAGCAGGAGATCAATACAGTATTGCTCTTGGAAGGGATCCAGAGCACAGAGCAGAGGGTGGTCTTGTACAGGATCATAAGCTGTTCATCTTCAAGCAGATGATGGCAGTTGTGTGTGTTTAGATGTAGTGTTAGTTACAGATTTTAATAGATATTTTCTAAAGATATTTCTGAATCGCTGCTTTGTTTTACTCAGTTGAAGTAACATGACTTGAAGATCATGTGCAGGACCTTCCCTTGGTGGAGCTCCACCCTCAGATGTTTTGTCAGCCATGCTCTCACATATGGAGTTAGCACATAGAGCTGTAGCTAGAGTTAAAGGAGGCTTGGACCAACAGGTCTGTGATTCAGTCTCCAAATTAAAAGTGTTCCAGGTAATCCATGAGTCAGTCTGCATGTATGATTGGGAAGCACAACCCTGTAAGGAAATCCCATACGGGGTAGACAGATGACACCAACTAATGGCTTCTTGGCTAAACTTCTAATTGGATCACATTTCTTCTGAGGTTCCCAGTACACCTGGCTTTGCAAAAATCAGATAACACTCTCTGGACTATCTGGTACGTAAGACTATGGAAAGAGGAAATGTGAGGGGTAAAAAAGTTTCTTTGGAAGAATATTGAACTCCTAGCTCAACCTAGAATATTCAAAGTGTACTGAAGGTTATGATTTCCAAAGAGTGCTTCCAGCAATAAAATGGTCAGTCTAGGAGATTTTCAAATGATGAAGAAACATTTTTGCCATGTAAAAGTAACCAAGATGTTTTAAGATACCTAACAGGGCTGGGGATGTGGCTCAAGCGGTAGCACACTTGCCTGGCATGCGTGCGGCCCAGGTTCGATCCTCAGCACCACATGCAAACAAAGATGTTGTTTCCGCCAAATATTAAAAAATAAATATTAAAATTCTCTATCTCACTCTCTCTTTAAAAAAAAGATACCTAACAATCAAGAATGTTAGGAAATAATATCTAAACACAGCCGTGTAGAATGATAATTTTATTTTTGACACTACATTCTAGTTAAATTTGGGGGAAGTTTGAGATTTGAATTGATGCTCCCATAAGGAGGGCTAAATTTTAATATGGTTGCAATTTTCCTGTGTCAAAAATTACCATTTAATCCAACAGAACAGCTATATAAATTCAAGAATAAGGCCAATACATAGAGTAACCAAAAAAAAAAAAATTCATGAGAGAAATTCTTTGTCTTAATGTAATAGAGGTTCTCACCCGCCAACATATAATTAGAATTATTTGGGGGAATTTTAAAAAAATATATACAGAAGCCTGTACTCCAGCCCAGATTAATTGTGGTGTAATGAATTGAGGAAGAAGGTGGTAAGAGAGTACAGATGTGCTTTTGGAAGTTCCTCAGGGGATCCTGATGTCTACAAGTGTCTAGGACAATGACTCGCAACCTCACATGAAGAGGTGTATATTAAGGTCCAAACCACACCACGGTCCACCCTAGAATCTTGGATTACTAGATCCAAGCACCTGTTTTTTTTTTTAAAACTTCCTGAAGAGACAGCAATGTACAGCCAAGGTTGAGAACCACTACCTTCAGCCATGGGCTTCGTGGGCGTAATCATGTTAGTTCACTTTCCTTCTTACCATGAGTTTAAGTAAATTAGATAATGTATCAATTAATGTTTTCCTAATAAAAGCCTTTATTGGTATTGTTTTGTATCAGACATTTCATCAGGGACAGAACTTTTCATAGAATAGTGGCACAAATATGAGGCACAGTAAGATGACTCCTAGCAACCAACTCCGAGCACCCTCCTCTATTCATTCTCCTCATGTTGTATTGGAGAGTGGTTAAGTGCAGAGAGAGCTGTAGATGAGTAGAGCAACAGAGCAGCCATCACGGGGCATGAAATGGAAGCTGCATGTTCAAAGTCACAGGGAGAAGGAGCCTAGGTCCCAGGCAGTGTCGGAGCTACAGTACCACAAACCTGAATTGCCTGCCCAGGTAGTAACATGAGAGGGAACTGGGCTTCTATTTTGTTTAAAGCATAACGACCCGTAACCTAATTGATACAAATCCTAACCAGGTAGTCTTGTTAAAGGTTGTCTCTTCATCAAAAAGTTTCTAATATGTATATTTCTTATTCTACATGGGCAGTCAAGAGCTTCGTGGTAAAATTGTGGATGTGTAACCGACGTGATTCTGCAATCCGCATTTGGGGTAAAATTGGGAGTTCATAACCCACTTCGATCTAATGTGTGAAATATGATATGTCAAGAGCTTTGTAATGTTGTGAACAACCAATAAAAAAAATTAAAAAAAAAAGAGCTTCGTGGTATTTCAATAAAATGTTTCTCTGTGCAGACTAAGAGTTTCTACCTAGGGAAGATCTTCACCCCTAATTTTAGCACCTAAGGAGACATGTCCCATATTTTGCCCTTTGACTTTCAAAAAAATCAGGCTTTTCAAGGCTCTGCAAGATGAACTACACACTAAAAAAAAATTTTACAAATATACACAAAAAGATGGTACTTAACATAGTGTGATATGAAAATATTATTTGTCTATTATAGTACTATTAAATGTTACATGCACTTGGTATTTAGTAAAAAGTGAAAGATTTATACAATCTGAAGAGAATCCAGATTATTGGTATTTAGATCTTTAAAACATTTAATTTTCCAGCTTTTGCCATCAGGTAGGTAACACATTAACATTTTATAAATGAAGGACTCCAGAATGTGTCAACATTCTCTTAATTTCTTGCTTTTTCAGTTGTATTACCTATGTTTTAATTAAATGTAATTCCAAATTTATACTTTTTTATAATTATTGACATTGCTGTGAATTTCAGTTCCAATCTCAAGTCATTTGTTCACAGAGGGGTTTATGCTGCAATTTACAATGCTACCACTTGATGGCGCCAAATTTTATCTTTTTGGTTTTTGTAGCCTGATACCTGTTCACAGGAGTAAATTTTTAAGTTATATGAATGAGTCAAGAACTAAATACTTGGAGTAAAACTCATTCTAATCCCCCAATCAATGCTAAAAACCAAAATTTTTCCCCATATGTTTGTAACTGTAGAAACAAGTTATGTGCACAAATAAATATTACAATTCAAAAGTGCTCACTAAAAGTGAAACTCTATGGAGCATCAACAAATAGTTAAGCTCAAAATCTAATTGATGCAAAGGAAAGTTACTGAAATACACGAGTCACAACAAAAGCTAAGAAACTCACAGTGCCCAGATACAAAAAAAAAAAAATAAGTTCCAATTATACACATTCAGGTTGGTGAAATATCTAAAGCTTATGATAACCACCTGTTTTCTTGGTTAATCTTCTCTGAGTATTCACATGAATGTTTCATGCCCTTTGTGGGTTTTCTCAGTCTTGCTGAGGCCTATGAAGTTATCCTTTGATTTTCATATCAAAGGTAGTAAACCTTTAAGATGTGGTTGTTCTTGGCTCAGACTTCCTCTTTCCTCTTCCCTCTGATGGCAATTTACACATTCGATCCAATAATGTATTTTATATGCTGATTGGCTGTGCATCATAGTCAGTTTTGTCAAATACTAAAAAATGTGCTCAGGAGAAGGAGGAAAACCAGGAGAATATAGTGCATGGAAGGCAGAAGAGTCTTATGGGAAAATTGCTTCCTTCCAGTTTCTCAAACCAAAAAATACTTGCAATTATCCCTGATGCCTCTCTTTTTCTCACATTAAAGATAACAGTTCATTGCTGGACCCAGTTGACTCTACCTCCAAAACACAGGTCATCTAGTCAGTGTGATGTATGTCCATCCCTCTTTTGTAACTCTAGTCTAAGCAACTAGCATTTCCTCTCTCAATTTTTTTCAATAACCCCATAACTGGTCTCACTGCTACCACTTTTCCTCCCTCAGTCTTCTCTCAACACAGCAGCCACAGAGATTTTGTTAAATGTGCTATGTCACTGCCATGCAATGTCCTCCACTAGCTTTTTCTTCTTTACTGATCGGAAAATTTAAATCTTTACATATCCTTTCAGCAAAATGTATACATACCCATAGTAATGAATTCCATCATTCCTAAAATGGATAATACTGTGAAATTTCCAAGGAACTTCCTCTTCCTAGGGAAAAAAGAAAAACTATTGTTGACAGTTTGATATGGATGTATTTTTTACAGTGTCATAATATAACATTCATAATATAATATTCTTCTACAAATTACTTTACTAGTATAACTTTGTATCCTTGGACATTTTTCCATGCTGCTACATATAGGCTTACCTCATTCTTTTCATTGGCTGTAGCACGACAATTCATTGAACGATTTTGCTGTGATTTGTTTAACCAATACCCAACATAAAGACATTGGAGTTGTTTCAGAATTTTTAAAATAAGAATACATTAACCATCATCCTTGCATAAGTATTTCTGTATGCATGTGAGTCAAAACTATATAGGCAAAAGCCAGAGCGATTGCTAGGCCATAAGATATAAGACACATAAATTGAGCAGATACCTTGATTCTCCTAGTTGCCATGTCTGCACTCCACCCCTTCCTGCAAGGAAAATCTTACCCCACTTCTCCCTGATTTCTACATGGAAATCGCAGTGCTTTGACATGACCCACATGTTCCCCAGCCAAAGCAGAGACCATCTCTATCTTGAAAAGGAGACAAATGAGTGTCAAAAGATATGGTAACCTGACAGATTTCATATATGAAAGTCAAATCTAAGCTTATATTCAAAAGCCACATTTATTTTGCTATGCTGTGCTTCTATGTGTATACAAATTATACACACATGAATATGGTCTATCTTGAAAACCACCTGAATATGGAAACTAACGGTCTTCTGGGAAACTCAGGGTCTGACTCTGGTAGTATTTGTGCTATTTTCTAAATAAGAGCAAAGGGAGAAATCCCCACTATGCCTTCTAAACATTCTGGGTTTGTAATAACACAAGTCAGTGCTTCCAAATATCTGGACATTTGGATTTCTGTAACAAGCCATGAACTGAATAGTTTACACTTCATCTGGACGTATGGAAACTGTGGAGACCAAAAGAATGAGATTCAGCACATAGTGTTCTCACAGTGAGAGGCTTCTGTTAACTGTGGCACTTGTAATTCAAACAGGAGACAAACTGCTAGCAACCAAAATGTATGTTTCCTTGAGCCAGAAAACAAAGGCAGATATTGTTGATACTTATCATGTATTATGTTCTCATAGAAACAAGGGTGGGGGGAAGGCTATGAATATCCTTAGACCACATGGAACTTGCTTCCAGAGCAGAAGCTTGTTCAAAGAGCTGTAGTTTCTGTTGTAATAAATCCAACATCAACAAGAATTATGATGGTGGTGATGATGACAATGATAACATTAGCTGACATATTCTGAGCATCTGTATTTGTACCTAGGAGCTCTGGTTCTGTGGCCATCACCTTATTAAATGTTCTTAACATCATGTGACATAGTTATTATTAAGCTCCCATTTTACAAAAGAGAATACTGAGTTCCTAATAACTTCCAATCTAAGCATGAGCTCATGACTTGAGTCTTAATGCCCTCTTATATTGCCCAAGAGAGGCCAGAGGCCACAGTGGTTTATCCTTCTCTGTTTCAGACCCTTTTGTCCCTTTTACCTCACCTGATTAATAACTTGGCTTAGATCTGGCCTGGGAAGTTTTATTAATGGATTTCACAGACCAAAAAAAAAAAAAAATCTATTTGGCTAGGGGATTCTACTGTCCATTTTAAACACAATTACACATGTCTGATATCATTGTCTCCACGTAAAGTCTCATAGTGACATGAAAAAGTGATCTGACACTGAGATTTCAACTCTATGGCAGGGAACTATGTTGGGCAGGAAGAGATTTTTCAGCACCCAAGAGATATTCCCAGGGAGATGATAGGAAGCCTTGGTGGTTAGGAGACAGAAGCCCTCTCTGCAGGTCACTCTTCTGCAGTGTTCTACAACTGCCTCACCGTTCCTGTCGCTGGTGTCTTCAATTACTCACTAGGCTACCTCAGTTGTGGAAGGTAGAGACACGGAAATCAACACACAGACTCTGGGAGCTGGTGAGAACTGGCTGGTGGCGACCTAGCTGAGGTCCAGTAGCTCAGTTTATTTTTGGAATGCACACAACTGTTACAGGGTTGGAGTGGGGCATGCCCATCAATCATACAGAAGCAAGATAATATCCATAAGCCAATCATCTTCTGCCTAATGTAACTGCACTGTGAGGAAACTCTAAATATTGCTGTCATGGTGGAAAGCAATCCGGAAGGGTCTTTGTCTCTAAGGGAGGAGATTTACTGAGTGTCAGGGATTTCATGCCCTGAAGTCCCTGACTCTCAGTTTTCTGGCCCAGTCGTTTGGCAACCCTGACCACAAGTGCTGAGGATGTGGTTTCACTGACGGCTCCCTAGAGCGGAGCATCCATCCTGCAGGTGTTCCTGTCAGGCCTGAACTAAGGTGGATTCTTCAAGCAATCCAAGCTGCTTGTAGCTGCTAGCTGTGACTGAAAGTTATTCCAACACCCCACACAATCTTAATCCTTGCACCAAAATTGTCCTACTCCAATTTTTGTTCAATTTTGTTTCTGTTTCTTTCCCCCAAGGAAATAAGCTGAAAGTGTTCAGGAAATAAGCTGAAACTGCAGGGTGCAGAATACAGGCTGGTTATAAGTCAAACATTCCCTATATTAAATCTTGGTTCCATTATCTTTGAGGGTTAATGGAACTGCAATCTCTAAGGATATTTTTAAATGACACCAATGCTTATCGTCTTGAAATGTGTGTGAACCAGATTTGGAACAGTCCTGCCTCGAAAGATCATGGAACCCCAGATTCCTCAAGGATGGAATGTTTGTGCAGCTTTGTGAGCTTCCTCGCAGGCTTTTTTATATCTGTATTGAATTGCTATATTGGTTAGGACTCTTAGTTGAAAGTAACTGAAATACAGCACAAATTAACTTAGACCAGAAAGGTAAATGGGAAGTTCAAATGATGAACATGGGCACAGATGAATGTGGAAGTTCCAGTGATGGCAGCAGCTTTGGTCTCCCCAGCCCTCCAACTCTGCACCTTCCATGTTAGTCTTCCTTCTCACACTTTATTTATTGACTTTACTTACTTTTTGGACTGATGGGAAGCTTTAGGTTTAAATTGTGTTGGCATAACAATTCACAGAAAGGTTTTCTTTCTTAATAGCTCTGGCAAGAGTCTCAGAACCCATGCAGTTGATTTGGGTCCTGGACCCAGATTGGGAACAATTACAAAAGCTAGAAATTGGATGTGTCCAAAAGCCAAGCTTATAACATATATGCCTTCCTTCAGGTGAAACTCAGCCCAATAAATAAATTGAGAGTTGGGTGGGCAAGTCCTCCAAAGGTGTTATGGTTTGCATAATGACGTCCCCCAAAAGTTCATTGTGAGACAATGCAAGAACATTCACAGATGAAATGATTAGAGTTGTAACCTGGTCATTGGATTAATACATTGATATGGATTAATGGAGTGATAACCATAGGCAAGTAGGATGCATCTGGAGTAGGCAGGTCAGTAGGAGTATGCCTTTGGGGTATATATTTTGTCCCTGGTGAGTGGAGCTCTCTCTGCTTTCTGGATGCCATGCTCAGAGCTGCTTTCCTCCACCATGCACTTCTGCCATGGTGTTCTGCCTCACCTCAGGCCCAGAGCTATGGAGTTGGCTGGGACTTAAGACCTCTGAAACTGTGAGCATGGAAATAAACTTTTCCTCCTCTAATTGTTCTTGTCAGGTCTTTTCGTCACAATGATGAAAGAGCTGACTAAAACAAAAGGTAAGCAAGCAAAAGGTATCCCCTACTGTATAATATCTGGGTCTTCATCAGACTACAGACTAACAAGAGTTACATATAATGGTCATTTGCATTCCCCACATAGTACTCCAAACAGTGCTACACTGGAAAACTCAAAAATTTGTACTTAACAAATTACCTAGCTGCCTGGATTTAACATGTCAAAAGCAGCCTTATCTAGATCAAAAGACATGTTTCTCTCCTTAATAAATCATTGCTTAAAATCCACTAGCATCCAGTAAATGAAAATCATGCACAAGGCACTATACACAGTATTTGTATGTGCACAATTTCATGTGATAATTAGTCCAAACCAGTGGGTAAGTATTATTTATTTTTTAGAACGAGGAAACCAGTTCAGAAAGGTTAAGTAATTTTCCTCAAGGTCTCACAGTTAATAAACTGATAAAGCTTGAGGAGGTTTTTGGTTCAAATACAAAACATTCAATGGGAGTACTTTTAAGAAAGACATCCATTTGCCCTTTGATGGTATAAACCAATCTCTATGTACTTATCACTGACCTTATTACATTTCCAACACTTGCCTGGTCTCCAGAAGCACTTAAGTTGGGCCCCTGTGCAGGAGTGTGCTGAACTTAAAGAAAAAAAGAAGCTCTTTCTTCTCCATAGCCCCTATAAGTGTTATTTCCATGTTAAAAGTGAAATATTTATACATTTTTGAAAATCACATCTAAATTTCACAGTCTTGTTGTAGTACTAGACTAAGAGAAAAATATAACAAAATAATGAGTATAAAAACAAATGAATGTATATAACACAAGTGGCACTTGAATTAGTAGGCAAGAGCTCGCTCTTAATGAATGGCATTATCGTGAATACCTGAACATTTGGTATTCATGATAATCATAGATAATATATGTATACATTATATATGATAATATAATTCACAATATATTATATGAATTATATGATAATAATATAATTATATATATATTACATGATAATAATATAATTCATAATAACACAAGTGGCACTTGAATTAGTAGGCAAGAGCTGGCTCTTAATGAATAGCATTATCATGAATACCTGAACAATTGGGGGAAAACCTAAATGAAGTTCTGCCTCATACCATACACCAAAGTAAATTCTAAAAAATAAACAACTAACAGAATACTAAAAGGTATTTTGATAAAATGAGGGTGGGAAAAGTCTGTGTGTATGACTCATAAAAGTCAGAATAATAGGAAAAAAGAGAGAGAATGAAAGAGAGAGCAAAATATTTGTCAAAATAAACAAGGAATTCCTATTTGTTGGAAGGTATTACCAAACTATCACAAACCATGCCACACAAAGAGTTCTTATAAAACTGGTGAAATTAAATATATATATATGTGAAAATGTACAAATGTCAATTTCTTCATTTTGTGAGGAGGCCTTAGTTATGCAAGATGTTTTTATTGGAGGCTGGTGAAGCGTACACAATGCCTTCTTATGAATTTTACAACAGCAATTTTCTGTGTATCTAAAATTGTCTCAGAATAAAGGTTCAAAATAAAAGCCATGAGTGTATATACATGAAAATTGGGGAAAATGTGTTTAGCTGTGGAAAGTGATAAATATGTGGAGTGACAAATATGTAGACAAAAAATAAATAAACTTAATATTTTCATTGACCAGCATCATCAGGAGACCGGTTTCTGAGCTAGACTGGAACTCTGGCTCCTGGGCTGCACAAATCACAACCTCTATTGCCTCAGTTTGTCATCTATAAAATGGAACTCACAATATCCTCTGTAGTTGGACTATTATATGAAAGGAAGAAGCTAACTCCTATAATGCACTCACCCCTGGACCTGGCCAACAGTAAATATTATAACACATATTAGTTGTGATTAAAATTAATTCACTCATATTTAAATGTATTATGTCAGTGGCAACACCATTATAATTTTGGTGTTTTTTTCTTCCTAACTCTAAACCTGGTACCAGTATTTTATTTTTAAATGTCATGAAGGCTATTTTCAACTTCAGTTTTGCACTAGAAAATTATTTATTAAATCTTTCATAGAAAGCCAGGAGAATTTTAATTTTCTTCACTCACTAGTTCTCAGTGTGCTGGAAAATATATTATGGCGTTAGCTATTAAGTCATGGAATTTCGTTCACACTGTTCTCAGGATGTGTTGCCAGGGAGAACAGATGAAAATCCGAATTGTGGATCTTTTTTTTGTCCAGATCTCACTGCTAACTCTATCTCGGATGACAAGTCATATTAAATACTAAGGTGAGTGGTTATAGTGTGACCTTTGAATTATACAATCTTTTTATTTAAAATGCATTATTTACTTAAATGGCAGCAGGGAGCTCAGATCCTACTGCTACTTACAGCATTTGCTAACACAGACAATTTTCTGTCTTGGAGAAAAAAATATAAATGGACTAGATTATTAGATTGACCAATGAAACCACATGGGTGTGACTAAAACAGAAAACTAAAGGGTAAAATTCCAATTATTAAATGTCACTGACCAGTCTCATTACCATCCATTCACCAGGTTTTCTGGAAACACTACTTTTAGAATCAAGTCCTGAATGCTAAGATTGGATGAAGGTGGTCAACTGTGGGTAAAAATGGACACAGGAAAATTTCAAGAGGTTTAATTTTTTTCATGTAAGTCAATAAGTTCATCAGTCCAAACTTTTTTACCACCAAATAAAAAGATTGGAATTAGAAATTTTATTTTTATTTAAAACTTCAGATAAAAAAAATGAATAAGATGTAAAATTTAGGAAACTTCAAAAAATACATTCTAGTCAATTGTGGAACAGAATTTTAAAAACTCCTTTCAGGAACATTGAAGAAGTCTAACTCAAATTTGGAATTCCATAAGGAATCAGAAAGAACACTTGTCCACCTATCTGTAGCCAACAGCAAGAGCAGAGGTGGGAAAGCAGCGTATTTCCATTAAAAAGGAAAAGTTACAAGATTCTGCATCTTCTATTGGTTATCATTAGCTTCCTGGCATTTGAGATTTGCTACAACTGATTTATGAAAATTATTAAAATTACAAAAAAAGCCACTGTTGATTCCAAAATGAGTTGTCCAAAATTATGAGCATTTTATGCTTTTATCAAGGACCCAAATGTGTCCCTCAGTTTATTTCACCCAGTTCTTATTTCTTCATACTGGTCAGGACTCTTCTGACTGTGAGTGACAGATCTCTTACTTAAGCCAGCTTAAGGACAAAAACACAAGGGCATATTTGGGCTTGTGAATTCATTAGTTTCTTGAGAGACTAATGTTCCCTTGATACCAGGCTTATTTTCTCATTCTCGCTCACTTTAACCTATAAAATGTAATAAATTAGTTCATTATTATTTACCAGAACTTTCTATAAACATATAGGTTAAAAATTCATAAATAAATCATGGTTTAAGAAATTTTAATAATAAAACCTGTATTAAGCAACTATATTGATTAAGGCAGGGAAATGATCTAGTGACTGACCCAGCTTAGTCACCTGTCCAGCTTAACAACTTGGATGGGAGAGGAGACCAAAAACTTTAAAAAAGGCTGGAACAGACTGTCCCTTAAGCAGAGAGCCACATGAAGTTCACAAGGATGTGAAGGGAGTGAGGCAGGAGGACTCCCAACAACATGAGTCCCAGCTGGGGTGGAAAGCCAATGGTAAATTCCCACAGTGACTTTCATTCCCTGATTGAATTATTTGCTCAGCACATCCATTTGGAAGCTAAGCAAAGAATACTTATACCCATACCCTCGTTCCTGCTGACATCAGTAATATTGCTCAGATTCTGCGAGGCAAATCAGCATTAGTCTTCTTTTTAAGTTATCTGAGTTCCTCAAATTCATGACTGCTGAAAATGAAGCATACTGATAACAGCATGCTTTTTGTGAATCAAAGAGAAGCTCAGGACATCACAAGTAACACAAGGAGAAGATAAAATATAGCGGAAGATTCCTTGTTCTCAAACTTTGAACTTAACACTGATGAAATGGTCCTTACAATGATATGTGGACTGGTTATATTAAATTCTTATTCATTTTTTTCTTCAGTTGTTTCCCATATTAACTGATTCTGAATTCATATCCCAGAGGTAGTAGCATATTTTGCAAAAAGCTTCTAGAGATGCATAAATATTGTCCAAGGTATAGGCATAGTAAGGTGATAAATGACTTCTCCGGAAGCTCATGCAAATTAAATTAACATTGAGAGTGAAGTTCTTCTTTGTCAAAAGCATCCCACACAATCTATTGCTTTCCCCCTGCTGAGAGTGCTAATTTATTTTTTCTTAACTAGAAAACCATGAGAGGATTTCTCCTAAGACTGGGTTTTCGGCTTATTAATTTCTTTCATTGATTCTAAGATACTTTAACAACAACCGTTCATCAATGGTTACAGTATTTTCAAGCTACTTAATGTAATGTCAGACAATATGTTTCATAGTAGAAAGAGAATCCTTTTAGAGTGTGAGGCAGTTTGCTTCCCTGTATAAGGCATCAAAAGACAAACAGTAGCAAGTATTTATCACAGCCTCGGAAGCCCAGCTCCTGGGTGAAATTCTGTTGTCCACAGCAAAGGTATACAGAATAATGTTCATTTCCTAAATCTTTTATTCAGCAAGTAATTCAAGAGATTGCATTCAAATAAAATATTTAGTATTATCAGTAGTTGTTGGACTTTTTCCTCATCCACTGAAATTCAAAAACTCAAGGGGAGAAAAATGGCAGAACTCTGCTTGTCAGGGGTAATTTATATCATAGCTAAGAAGTACTAACTCCAGGGCAAAAAGCTTTAGCAGTGTCTCTAAGCCCATCAAATTGCCACTGGCGATCAGCATTCTCTTCCTTCCCTTTCTTCCCAAATGGCACAAAGGAAGACTTCAATCTGAAAACTGCTTCACTTCTAAAAATTAATCTAGAGCTTTAAACATGGTCAGGGCAGGAGAGCACAGCTGTACCATTAATTGCATGATCTTGGACAAATAATTTGGTTTATCTGAATTTAATTCTTAATAAACAAAAGGAACTTAATTTCTCACTTATAGATTATTGTCAATATCTAACAAGATAGCAAACAAACATATTTAATACACTACCCAACAAACAAACAATAAATGTTAGATGTATCCTGCAAAGGCCAATTTAAGCCCTATTTAAAACCAAAAACAAATTTAAATGTGTTCATTTCAAATTCTAAAATAAAAAATATAAGGGTATTTTTTTTCACATAAGCTTCTTGTTGAAGTGTATATACATACAATAAAGTATACAAGTAATTAAAATAAATTTCTCAGTAAATTTTTAAAATATAAATGTACCCATGTAACCAAATCAAGAAATAAAACATTACCAGAGTCACAGAAAACCACTCCATTGTTCTTTCTCCAAGTCATTACCCTCTTTCATTGCTCTAATTTTAAAATCATTGATTAGTATTACCCATTGTTCAACTTTATATAAATTAATATTCAGCTGGATGTGGTGGTGCATGCCTATATTTTCAGTGACCTGGAAGGCTGTGGCAGGAGGAGAGCAAGTTTGAGGCCAGCCTGGAGGACCCAGCATGAGCCTCCCTCAAAAAATAAAATAAAAGGGTTAGGGATGTAGCTCAGTGGTAGAGTGCCCCAGGTCTAATCCCCAGCAAACACACACACACACACAAACACACACACACAGAGAAAGAGGAATATTCAGTATGATGTTCTTGTAGCTGGTTTCTTTTCCCTGTCTTGAGAATAATCCAGTGTCTCAGAGTACTTTTTTCATTTTTCTTGCTCTATTAATGAATATGCCAGAATTTATTTTTCATGGTAATGCAGATGGATTCTTGGAACTACTACTGGAAAATGCTACCATGAAGATTCCTAGCATAGCGATTATGGAATAATGCTGCTATGAAGATTCTCTGTACATTTCTTAGTGTATATAAGTATATATTTCTATTGGGAGTAAAATTGCAGGGTCATAGAGTAGGCACATGTTCGGTTAAAGGGGATTTGGCCAAACTGTTTTCCAAAGAGATTGTACCAGTTTACACTCCCAACAAAAATGTGTGGAATTCCACATGCTTGCTAGTACTTAGTATTGCCAGTCAT
The DNA here is from genome assembly GCF_052094955.1 of Ictidomys tridecemlineatus. Taxonomy (NCBI): domain Eukaryota; kingdom Metazoa; phylum Chordata; class Mammalia; order Rodentia; family Sciuridae; genus Ictidomys; species Ictidomys tridecemlineatus. Next base: position 184,040,068 of record NC_135478.1, on the reverse strand, counting down.
TTATTTTAGCCATTCTGGAAGGGGTGAATGATATCTAATTATTTTAATTTAAATTAAACTTAAAAGTTCCTGAATTGTAATGAGGTTGAACATCTTAATACAGGTTTTTTGACCATTTAGATACCCTCTTTTGTAAAGTATATATTCAAGTTCTTCATCCAATTACCTATCAATTTGTCATTATTGATTTGTACATTTTTATAAATACAGGATACATCTCTATCATAAATATAGTGTAACTTTTTTCTTTTATTCCAAATTCTTTCATTTTCCTAATAACTTTAGGGAAATGAAAGAATTTCCTAATGACTTTTTTGGTAAATAGAATTTCTTGATTTTAATGTAGTCCACCTTGTCAATATTTTTACCTTTACTGTTACAAGCCACACAAAGAACAAATATTTTAAAACAAACAACAGATTCAGACAATTAATTAGTTGAAATTAGAATCCACAATACAAAACTACTAGGAGGGTATAATAGTTTGAATATGACGTATCCCCTCAATTCCTGTGCTAATGATTAGATTATGAGAGCCATAATGTAATCAGTCCATTCTAGTTTGAATGGACTAACTGGGTGGTAACTATAGGCAGGTGGGGCATGCTGGAGCAGGTGGGTCACTGGGGATGTTCCTTGGAAGGGTTCATCTTCCCTACAGTCCCTTCTTCTTTGTTTCTCTGCTTCTCAGCCACCAAGAATGGAACAGCATTCCTCTGCCACGCCCTTCCACCAGGATGCGCTGGCTCACCTTAAATCCAGAGTAATGAACTTGGCCAACAGTGCACTGAACTTCTGAAACTCTGAACTAAAATAAAGTTTTCCTCCTCAAAGTTGCTCTTGTGCATATTTTTTCACAATGACAAAAAGCTCACTAACACAGAAAAAAAACATTTTTAAGTAGATCTTTTAAATGTGAAAAACAACTATTTAAAATGTCTGAGATGTCACTAGTCCCAGAATTGCCTTTGTTATCTCACTTTATTTTAAAAATAAAATGAACCACTTGAAATTGATTGCTAAACCCAAGTATTAGAATATTAACAGTTTATGTACATTTACCAATTTATCTATGAGTTGACAATATATTGAACACATTTGGCAGAGAATTAAAGAATAAAAAGAAAGCTGAAAAATAAATAGAATGTAACACAAATAAACAAGAATATGAAAAATATAAAAGGAAATGTAAGAGATAAGAAACTTCTGATAATATTTTAATTAGAGTCTAAGAAAGAGATAATAAAAAAATTACAAGATCTGAAGAAGTAATGACTAACAATTTTCAAAATTGGATAAAAGATCCATGAAATTGGAAAACAAATTATTTCAAAATATTTTTATTGTAGAACAAACCAATAACAGCCAGGCAAGCTGGAATACAGGGCTAACACAGCCAGAGCGGGGAGGGAATTATGCACTGAACTAGAAACCTAGAATCCTAGAGCATCAAAGCTCTCTTTTAAGAACACACCTGGGTCAGTGTTGTCTTTGTAGCAAGGGTTTAAAAAGAAAGAAAATAAGAATACCTAGTGAAAATCTTTTAAAAATAAAGAACACTAAGTGGGAGATCTCCACTAAGAAAATTATCAAGAAAGTCCTCCAGGAAGAAAAACAAGTCTAGAAAGAAGTGAAGGCAAGAAGGAATGAAAACCGAAAAGAGTTCCAGTTGCAGACAAATCTATAGAAGTACTGACTGGAGTTAAGATGTGCTAAGATGCTTGCTCAGAATGGGGGTTAGGAATTATGGGGGTTTTCATTAAATGTAAATGACACAATTTCAAGTATAGCCACCAATAAAATTTCCAAATTAGTAGAGAAAAAAATATGTGATGAGTAAAAAACAAATCTAAAAACAAAAAAGAAAAAAGGAAAGTAAATGATACATGTATAAAGCCTGAAGTTAAAGATATAAACTGCTAAAAATCCAGTGCTATATGAGGTTAAAAAAAATAAGCAAAAGACAATTTAAATACCTACTTTTATTTTTTATTTTTTTAGTTATAGATAGACATAATATCTTTACTTATTTATTTTTATGTGGTGCTGAGATTTGAACCCAGTGCCTTATGCATGCAAGGCATGTGCTGGACTACTGAGCTACAGCCCCAGCCCTAAATAACTATTTTAAAATCAGATTTTAAAACAAAAAACCTTATGATTTGTTTTACAAAAATACCACTATATAATGACTTAGAATTTAAATTAACCTAGGTTCTTTACATTTTTAAATTTTTACATACCTAGTAAAATTACTTCAAAATCAATGAGCAAAACCATAATAAGGAGAGGAATGGACAAATAACCATTAGACAGGGAGATTTCAACACAGAGATTTCAACTTCTATTATTGAGGGGCCAGAACACAGAAGAGATTTGAACAACAAAATAATCTGGATACATGAATAACCCTCCACTTTAAAAAAATAGAGGATTCAAACTCCTCTCAAACACAAACAACATAAGCAAAATATGGATTATAAGCTTTAATAAAGCAAGGGTCAAGAAGCTTTCATTCCAAACCCATTTTCTGACAATGCAGTTATGTTTGAAATTAATAGCAATAAGTTTAAAAATCACAAAGTGATATTTATTAAAAACCACAATTGTTAAATAACTTGTGGGGTCAAATATTTGCTATGAGCACTGAATCTACTATATCACTAAGACAAATAACTATGGGAAGTATGATTATACAAAATGAATGCTTTAGACTTTGGCACTAATAAAAATAACAATTTTTCAAGAAAAATTTTAGGAGGAAAATGGGAATAAATTCTAAAATTTCAGCATTTTTGTATTGAATAAATATTACACTATTTTAATAAATTGAGATTTAACTATGTAAAAATGTCAAAGGAATTAAAAAAGATTCAAAATAATAATGTGGCTAACAGAAGGCAAAAGAAAAAAGAGCTAAGCAATAAAGCTAAGCTGTGATTGCTGGTTTTCTAATTCAACAAGGAAGAGTTCTCTTTAACACTGCTAAATATAAAAATGGAAGATTAAGTATAATATTTAAAGTTAAAAAGCTACGTAGAAGTTCTAAAATAGACAATAACTGTTCAAATTAAAAAAGAAAGAGATGCAGGCATTAAAAAAAAACAAGTTCATGTAGCAAAAGAAAGAATATAGGAAAAGCATTAGCAATTTTACTTAAGAAAGAAAGAAATCTAGCCTAATATATTTGTTATATCACTAAATATAAATGGCATGAATTAACCTGATCAAAGAAAATTTTTCATATGAAGCAAATATTTAAAATTATATATTCTGGCGAGATGAGGTGGTACACAACTGTAATTCCAGAGACTGTGGTAGGAGGATCACTAGTTCTTGGTTAGTGTCAGCAATTTAGAAAGACTCTGTCTCAAATAAAAAACTATTAAGAGTTGAGGATATAGCTCAATGGGATAGATCACCCCTGAGTTCAGTCCCCAGAATCACAAAAAGAAAAAAAATAAGAGACAACTAAAACCATATTATTCAGAAAAAATTAAAAATGAGACTATAAAGTGTTATGCAAAGCCAACTAAAATAAAGCAAGAATTGAGATATCACTTTTTCATTAATAAAATTTATAGTTCACATTTACTAAGTTCTATATACCAGGAGTGTGCCTTATATAAACAACATTCAATCTTAAAGAGAATCCTCTGATTCTTATTAGTCCCATTGCACATATTTAGGAACTACAGTCAAGAGAGGCTGAAAAGCTGAAGTTGTGTAACTGAAGAGACAGAATAACGACCCAGATTTCTACCTCTAGAGCCTCATTGTCTAGCAGCCCTCTACTGTCTTTTTAGTTTTTAAAAACTTAAGGAAAAAAATATTTAAAATGTGTGCTTTTATTTTCATAGAATATTTTCCAGGGAGGATAAACTAAATGTTATCAGAATAGTAGCTACCACTAAGAGCATGTTTAGGAATGAGAAGAGTCTCTTGTGTTTCATTTCCATATCTTTTTCCTTATTTTCATTTGTTTTGTATGAGAAAATATAAGGATTGTCACCATGTAACATTGTATGTACAACAAAGAATGTATTAATACTGATTGCATTTAGACATTTAACCATACAATTAATCCCTGTGAATCTTTCAGCTGACTGACATATTCTTCATAAGTACTATTTCATCTGGGGCCATATGGTAACTTTCTAACCACGTGAATGTAATATTTAATTTATTTAATTAAACTTTTTAATTGGATGTTACATTCATATCATTTTTGTCTTCTTTGTACACTTTAAATATTTGTAAAAGAACCAGAAAATAAAATAGAGATGTGAATCAGAATGTTACTTTCCCAAAAATGCCATGGCTATGGGTCCCAGTCACAAGCAGGAATGTGACAACACAGGTTTAACAATGCCCTTCATTAGGCCCCTGTGAGGAAAGGTGAATCTGTTGAAATGTCTATTGTTAAGTTTATATAACAGGCTATTTTGTCATTTCTAGAAGAGTATATAAATTCCAAGAGGAAGAAAGCAATTTTATGAAAGTGCTTTGCTTAAAAATAATGTGAATTAAAAAAAAATCACCCATAGCTAAAAATTTTTATCTCTATTAATGATAACAGGAGAACTTATCTCCTCAGGTACCTTCTGCTTTTATCACTCAACTCTTTGTCTTTCCCAACATCATTGTTAGTTTAAAAAAGAGAAAAAGCACCTGAAAACCTTGACACCCAACCATCTTTCCTACTTGATTCTCAGAGGAACAAGCAAGTATTGTTCAACTGCTCCATAATAAGGTTAAGGACCTTTAATAACAATGTCAGCACATTGACAAGATTGTCAAAAGCTTTATTCTAACTCTGAGCGCACAGCAGAATAAGCTGTGTCATTGGTGCTTTTAGGTATTCTTTCAAAAGCCTTTTTCAATAATTTGGTACCATGAGAAATCTTTTAGCACTTAATGGAGAACTTTCCATTCCTGAGACAGCTACTTACATGAAATAATGTTTTTTTGCTAGTAAATTGAGTGCTAACAGAATTTTTAAATAAATTCACATTTCTTAGAAATACATTTTTATATAACACATTCTTTTCAAGTGATAGTTTACTTCTTTGATGGCAAACAGTTGAAATGACAATTCAGGAAATTGGATGTGAAGATGCTATTTGAAACACTAGAAAAACAAAAATACTTTGGTCCTTCAGCACAATCCTGGCACTGCTGGTACAGATCTGACTTCATCTGAAGGATCTTGAAAGTATAAGCCACAGTATGCTTCTAGAATAATCTATACATTGTTACAGCCATACATTGGAATACATTTTAAACACACATAATAGCTGCTCAAAACAAGTTATTACTGTACTTCTAGAAAAAGTAGTTATTGTTTATTTGATTATTATTATGATGATTTAGTAGCATGTGACAAGACTGCTATATGCCCTATACATACCCACTTTAATCCACACAGTAGACCTACAGTTCTCTAAGGAGGAAATAAAAGGTCAAAAAAATTAAGGACATTGTCCAAGTTCCCAACCCTTCTCACCTCAAAATGTCCCTTTAATGACCCAGACATCCTCCCATGTGTAGATCTTAGTTTTTTTTTTTTTTAATCTGGGTAGTAAGTTAACCTAAAATGTAATTTTTATATAATTTAAAGAGGAAATGATGATTTCATTACACCAGTGTCACTTTTTTAAAAGAAGCAGCTAATGGATTTTTAACACTTTGGCATTTTTATTCCTAACCACTATACTCTCTACAGTCTACATTTCCCCTCCTCATACGGTGTCTTTAATGAACTACCCACTTACCATTATGACGCAGCTAAATGCTATAAAGCACATTAAGGATAACTCACATAGCAGGATAGGAGACTAACATAGTCAGCAAATTGCAGTGTAAGATAATAGGAAAGGTGGTAGAAAAAATTATCTGTGACCCATGCAGTTGTTATGCTTATGCCTCATGCAATCACCCAGAGAGCTCTGGAGCTGGCATCAGTCATTTGAGCTGTACCAAGTTAGGATAATGGGGTGGGAAACTTATATCCACTGTTTGGTATAGCTATAGAAGGAGCCCAGATCTTGAGCAAAGCAATTTTCTTTACCCAAAAATCCCAAAGAATTTTTACTGCAGTATACCATCTTCCAGAACTATTTAGAATATCACATCTCATCACATGTTATGAGTTGAATTATGCCCTCCCTTGTCCACAGATTCATGCTAAAACCCTTACTCCTGGTACCTTGAAATATGACCTCATTTGTAAATAGCATCATTGGAAATGTAATTAAGATGAAGTCATGTTGGAGTAAGGTGGGGCTTTAGTTCAGTATGATTGGCAGTCTTATAAAAAGGGAAAAGTTGGTGGCTGATGCATACAGGAATAACCCCATGTAATGATGTAAAATGTCTTTCTTATTTTTTAAATCTACATATGGAAAAAGGTGGCATGGAATAATGATGGGAAAATATATGATTGCACCACAACTTTGAGCTTAAATGTGAAATCCTGAAAGATAGCATATGGATTAGCATACAGCGTAAAGAAACAAGTTTACCACTTTAGGAGAAATGCATAGAATTCTTAATCAATCGGAGTTGAAATTTAGACAAATAATAAAAATGAAGCTAAACTATAGAACAAAACTGTGCCATCCAGTATGGTAGCTCCTAGCCACCTGTAGCTAATGAGCACTTGAAATGTGGCTGATCTGAATTGAGATCCAGCATAAGTATAAAATACATTCCAGGGGGCTGGGGATGTGGCTCAAGCGGTAGCGCGCTCGCCTCGCATGTGTGCGGCCCAGGTTCGATCCTCAGCACCACATACCAACAAAGATGTTGTGTCCGCCAAGAACTAAAAAATAAATATTAAAAAAAATAAAATAAAATACATTCCAAATTTTGAAGACTTAATATTTTAAAAATCATGTAAAGTGTCTTAATAATTTTTGTAGTGATTACATGTTGAAATAAAACACTATGGGTATTTGGAATACATAAAATATATTATTTAAATTAAGTTTATTACATTCACTTCTTGAAATGTGCCTAATATAAAATTTTAAGTTGTTGACATGTCTTACATTTATAACTCACATCATTTTTCTGTTGGAATGTACTCATCTAAAAGTTTTTTATAAATTCTGGAAAGGCAGAAATCTCTAAACTTGACAGTGTGTGAAGTTCTGAAAAAAATTATATATATATATAATTTATAAATTATAAATACATTTATAAAATTATAAATTCATAAAGAAATTTATATATGTGTGTGTATGTGCGTGTGTGTGTGTGTTTGTGTGTATCTCCTGATTTGCTTGGAGTGAAAATTTCCTGCAACAAATAACTTGAACTCATGGAACACTGGAATCCTGAGAGCGGCTGATGAGTGTAATGTTTCAGGGCAGTTTGTGAAAACCATATTGCATTAAGGTCCACTGGAAACTCTTGAAAGGTAGGGGGAACCTCTGTGGAGTGCAAAAATTCCAAAAGGAAATTTGGAGGGGGTAGCGTGGTGGGCTATGCTTCATATTACCAAGGCCCAAACAGAATTTCCTCTTCCCCCAGTCCTGTCAGCCATGCTGGGGAGGAAAAGAAAAGCTGGATGTAAAAATATAAAGCCACTATTGACATTGTCACTATTGCTGAGGGATGGTCTCCTAATGGACACCCAAAGAAGATCATGGGAAGCAGACACCACAGTGAAGCAGGCAGAGAAATTCCTGGGCACTGCAGTCAGGAGTGCCAATGCCCACAGACACTGGGGCTGAGAAGGGTCTGAAGGAAACTCAGTGTCCTGAAGCATCAAAGTGCAGGGCTCTGGGACAGGCCAAGGGGAGAGGGCAATTGAAAGAGAATTGCCTGTGGGCTGCCTTCCAAATAGCCCTAGAGAACTAACCAAGAGTCAAGAAAAGGAAGGGCCCACATCCCACCAGCTTGGCAGGTTGGGACTGTTAGTCCAGAGGCCCAAAGAAACAAACTGTTCACTCTTTTTTCCCAGGTCCCAAAACACACTTAGAGCTCAGAACTCATCTCAGAGTCATACCTACACTCGGGTGCAGAAGGAAGATGGAGAAGCCATCATGTGTCTCTCCCAGACACCTGCCAGGACTCTTTTTAGCTAAAATTCAGGACAACTATTTGTCTTGACTTGTATAGAGTTTTATCTTTCAAAAGAGAAAAGGAAACCTGCTTCTGATTAAAGGCCCCTAAGCTCATACCTCAAGCTCTGACCTGCCTCTCACTGTTGGTTTTAGCAAAATAGATGAGGGCAGTGATGTCCACTTGACTAGATTTGTCTAAAGCCATGCTTGGAGAGCTGATCATTGGTGTGTGGTGGAATTAATACCCAAAACAAATCAAACAGTGGGTCAACCCTAAATGATGAAACATGTCACATAAAATATAATGCCATGCCCTTGTTTTAAAAGATGTTTACCTATAGATGAGAACTAAGGAGATAAAAATGGCTCATGGATTTTTACTGATCACAATCTTACTTCAAGTCCACTGTATAAAGAGGTTGCCCAGGAGTTAGCGAGAACTCAGGCTCCATGAATGAAGTCTAAATGGGAAAAGGTGGTCATCTTGCCCCCTTCACGCTGGTCAAACCATGTGGAATGTGCTGAGTTCAGTTCAGATACCGCATTTCCAGGGAAAGTGTCAATGTTTTCTTTCTACTCAGAAGAAAATTACCAGAATGATGGAAGAACTTACGTCATTTTCTATGGGGAAGAAAACCAAAGAAACTAGCAAGAATTCCCCAGAAGAAAGAGAACAGAAAGGTGGAAAGGCCAGGGTATAGAAAATGAATTTGACATGTTCTGAATGAGCCCGAGCAATGGAGCCAAAACCAGCACGAAAAGGTGGCAGAGAGACGAGGCACTGCTAAAATCAGAGGGGATCTCTGTAACCATTAGAGCTCTGGAACGAAAAAGGAACAGAGAGTTCACTGTGAAGTTGGCAGTGTCAGCAGGGTCTCTTCACCCCTGGCCAGGGTGGGTAGAAACAAGATCATACACAGACAGAAAAACTGCCTTCAAAAAATCTAAACTCTGTGATTCACTCATTCCTGGTGGGAACCTGCCTGACGCCTTCAAGACAGTTCCCACCCACTTCAAAAGTCCCCGTTCACTTTGTATTGCATACTTCTACCTTCTAGTCCCTTTTAAGGACACAGAATCTGGGACTTAGAAAGCAACTTGGGGTGAGGGACCCTGATGCAATTTATCTCACAGGTAAGAATTCTGTATGTGACACCCTGAGAGATGGTAGCACAGCACACCCTTCTGGGCTTTTCTGTGACACATCTCCCTTACTTTCTTTCTACGATAGACCCACTGTCCTGGCCCTTCCACTCACTTCTATACCTGCTGCTTCATAGCAGGGTAGTGTAGTGACTAACAATTTGGACTGTAGAACAAGATTTCTTGGCACTTACTAGATATGTGACCTTGAGCAAGTTGCTTAACTTCTCTGTGCTTCTTCTGGTTATGGAAAATGAAGAGCATCCAATTTGGGCTCACTGTATTTTACTGCATATTTCTGCTGCTATAAAGTTGAAATGTGGTAAAACAGAACAGGCCCCTATCATCCTGCTATTGTTATAGTCACAAGTTTACTAGCAACAAAAGAATTTTCTCTAAGAAAGAAAAAATACGAATAAAATGAACTAAGTTATTGACATCAGAAATGAAAATTCCCCATGCTGCCCATTTCTCCAACTCCTGGTTATTTTTCCTGTGGGTACTGGATACAATGGCTCAGCCCTTCCAGCACTTTCTAGAGCCCACCACCACCTCCTCCAGGCTACCACACACCATGTCTTACAAGCCCTCATCTGAGTGCTTGGGTTTGGGGATAAACTTATTCTTCAGGGCCTTCATAGAGATGAATGGAGAAAAAAAAATTAAGACTCTGTGTTAGATATGATGATATAGGCCTAATCCTACGGCCACCCACCATCCCCCTGGGATGTGGGAGCAGGAGAGGAATATGTTGCTGGGTGGTCAATTTTTGTGTTCACAAATCCCACACCACCACCACCACCATCATGCTAGACAGTTCTGCCCAGTTCATTCCATGTCCATCACTAGTAGCACAAAATCGGCTGAACCTTATTGATCATAGCCTGTTAATTGCAACTCAGCCCAAATACTACTTCAAACTCGTGCCTGGCCTTGATCACCAGGTGACTCTCCTCCACGCCCTCAGCAGAGCCTGACTCAAAGAGAGAAGCCAAAATGTCTTTTGTTCTAATTTACCATGGTTCATTAAGACAACTTTAAGAGAGGCGGACCTAGCCCCTCTGACAAATCCTGAGCCTGTACACAATTAGACAAAACTGATCTCAATGGTGCCTAAAGCCATAAAGCATGGACAAGTTCTCTTCTGAACCTGACCCTATCTGAATTTAGCCAGAAGTATTTTTTCTTATGCTTATTATAGATCACCTTGAAATAATTTAAATAAATGTTTCCTGTAAAAGTCCAAAAACGCTATACCAAATTTTAGTTGACATTTCTAGCTATTTAGATCCTGACTAGTTGATTAATTCAAACCATAAAAATTTTAAGAGAAAAACCTAGAACATTACAAATATCCCCCCAATCAAGAAGTGTGGTATGGGGGTAGAAATCAGATTCATGTGTACAAAATTATAAGTGTGTATTCATATAAAGTCATATAATAACATAAATTTAAATTTTTAAATAGGTAATCCCATGGAAGTTAGCTTTGTTTATTGATAAATAAGTGCAAAATCAGGAATAGAATTTAAGTGTAAGCCCCAAACATTATGTTCTTACCACCTTCCAGCAATGCTTCCTGAAATCTAGCATACAGCCGTCACTCTTATTTTTCATAATTCCTGTTAAACAGGAAAAGTGATGAAAGGGGAAACTTTTAAATGTGTGACAATACCTTGGGTTGTTACAAATATGCATTTTCTTTATAGCCGAGAGGGAAAAGTGAAGTCAAAATAATACATATTGTTAAAAAGACTGAGTCCTTTTAAATTATCAAATACAAATATCAGAGCACCTTAGTTATAAGTCTCTATGACAATACAAGGACAAATAACTGATTTGGCTGAGTATTTCCTTAATGGATTTGTTTGATCAAATAAACAGACTGGTTTGCTGCAATAAAAAATATTTTAAGCTTTCTGAATTTTCTTTTTTTAAGCTGGAACTTCTTTCTAACACCTTTTGAATTGTCTTTTTGTTTCTTCTGACAACAGGATAAACAACACAAAGAGGCAATATAATGTCTAGATTTTAGCTACTATTTTTCAGGCCGTGTAAAAACTGCTATCTAAAACAAGTACTTGCTTGCTGTCTTGAATAGAGCGGCAGTCTCACCTCTCCTGAATATGACAGCTTTATGTCTGTAGTCCAATTAGGTAAGTCTCAGTGCCTCATCCAAGTTCTCCTTTGGCTAGATCTAATTGGTAACAATTAAATTGTACCAGTAGGTCCATTCCATATTAGTTTTAAATGTTCCATCCCAATTTATCCACAGGTAATAGATGTTGTTCTGTAAAGGACTCTCAGGTGTAAGGCTCCTTTGCAATTATAGGACAGCATGGAACTTCCATCTGTCTGCCCTTCTGTATTCAACAGCACAATCCTTGGGTTTCAGCCAGCTAACAAAAGAGAATACACTGCCATCCTTATTAGATTATGCTGTTGACAGTATGATAATCCATGTGCGTGGGCAAAGCTGAAAAGAAGGTGAGTGAGCAGACTTCTATTTCACTCAGCAAGCCTGTGAAGAATGTCATTTGGATTTTGGCAAAAGACACTATCCTAAGAGCATCCCTGGTTGTATTTCTGTGCCGGCACTGTTTGGATGACATCTTCAAAGTATTTGCTTTCCTTGCTTGTGCCTCACCCTACCCCCATTCCACGTTGTCAGGTTTGTAGAGGCAGGAAATCCTGTGTGTATTCTTTTGATCCCTAGGGGACCAGTGATCTTCTCTGAGCAGTAGGTAATCAATAAGGACATGTTAAGCTAATTTGTTTGCCACTCCTGTTTGCCAACAGTTCACAGCTACACCACATCACTTGATACAGTGCTTCAGTGAATCCCTTATGAGTCCTTGTAACAGTGTCACATAATGGAAGAAGCATGAGTCAGGGGATCCTAGTACCTGGATTTTGGTTGCAGTTTGCTATTTAGCTATTAATGGGGGTGTTTGGAAGAATTCCCTTCAAGGGGACTTTAGACTTCTTAAGACTGTCCTTCAGAGACTCTTCAGTGTCACTTTTTGAGCCATGTTAACTACCTCCTACCTATCTTACATAATATTCTAACCACCATCCCCTACAATCCAGAAATCCCTCTGCCCCATTCTTGTCATTATCTCACATATACACTTATTTATTGACTGTCTCTGCAGAATTTATGATTCATGTCAGCCAAGACTTTGGTCTGTTTGGACCAAAGCATCCCCAACACTTAGGGCAACTGCGGACTTTCAGTCAGTGTTTGTTAATGAGTAAACACCTTCTGGTAGTCATAGAATTATTATTCCACTGGTAAGAAGGAGAAGGAATCAATAGAATGAACTGGGACTAAGGTCTATTGCTTTAAGATTTGTGGGTTTCTTTCCCAAAAGATAGTCTACATAATGCAAAAAAAAGGAAGAGAATGTATAATATTTGCAACATTCCTATTATAAGTCCCTCTTTGTATAGAAATTATGCAAATCTATTCTTTGGTAGGCAGTTTCCCCCCCAGGAAAACAGGGACAAACTTTCCCCTTAGAGTCCTATTTAACAGAAAATTTTCCAAGAAAATGAGTAAATTCCAGGTTGCATAAAGCAGTTGCTGGAGTTGGGCACCCCAAGAAAAACTAACAAAATGGGTCATAAATTTCCATGCTTAGGAGGTAGCACTTCAATGCAACAGAGACTTAGTTGGGAGTTCAAGAACCTCAGTTGTGGTCCATCCCCGTCCTTAGAAGGTAATGTCACCTCTCAGCACAGAATCCAACAACTGAAGAATCTTACCCTAGACAAAGGATCAGAAGCCATATCTCAATGGCACTTATTCTGTTTCACAAGGAATAAATGGGTTGAAAAAATCTTTAGCATGTCTCAGAGTCCTACAATTTCCCATTTATTATAACTTTAAACAAAGAATAATATAGAAAGTGTGGTATTTCAAGAGAAAACCTTGCAAATTCTGATGAGGATACATAACAATAGCTCTCCTAATCTTTCCTGCAAAGGATTCTAAGGATACTCACTTAAGAAACTGTACACTGGAAAAAAAGGAATGAATAATTTTATTTTTCCATGTTTCATTTTTGTTTCAGGATTCTTGAGCAAATAACCTGGGTAAATAGATGCCCAGGGACTTGAAATGCCATTAGAGTCCCATGTTAAAGTCAGAGCATATGGAAACCAAGTAATAAATGGGGTCCTGACCTCAATTGACTCCTAGCAGGTCCACTGGGCCCAACTGGTTCACAAGCCTACCCATTGGTTATTTCTCTGGTCTCTGAATGTACACACATGTACTTGGAAAAATTAATACATTGATCCCTTTTCATGTGGGATAAAAGCTGTTGTGGCAAAGAAGACTAGATAGAACTCCTGAATCTCTTCTCACTAAACTGAGATAGTGGGACTTCTCTTTCCACCAAGTTGTCAAAAGTAACCACAGACCATCCTTCCAACACTATGGCCACAAACAAACTAGAAATGGCTAAAAAGATCATGGCTATATTCAACTAGCAAGAGAGCTAAGGACTCATATAAACTTGTATAGAGATTAAAAATTTAAAAAAAAAAATTAAAAAGTGATGAGCTGCTTCTATCCCAGAAAGGGAAGTGAGAAGGGAAGTGGCCTCTTGACAATGGGGAGGGAAAAGCAGCTGAAACTTGAGTAGGACTCCAGTAGCAACACATATGAACTGGAGTCCTGAGGAGCCTCAGCCAAGAGTAAGTGTGCACTTACCCAAATCTACCACCTTTCCACAGGCTTCTACTAAATGCATAGGAAGATATGTCAAGATATACCAATGGAAAGGTTGGTGACAGTACAAGAGAACCAAGAAAAATCCCCTCACAAGGTGATTTCCAAAAACCCCAAAACCTGGCAATAAGGCCATGAAGCAAGAGATGTGGAGAACATTGGCACTGTCCAATACTGTTATGGTTTAGATCTGGAATGCCCCCCCACACACACACAGCAAAAAAAAAAAAAAAAAAAAAAAAAAAAAAAAAAAAAAAAACCTCATGTGTTAAAAGCATGATCACCATTGCAGCAAGATTCAAAGATGGGAGTTTTATGCAATGATTAGGGCTCTGATTTATGGGTGGATTAACACATTGATAGCTAAATTGGGTGGCAACTGTAAACCAGTAGGTCATGGCTTAAGAAAGTAGGTAACTGGGAACATGGCCTTGGACTATTTCTGTCCCTGGCTCCTTCTTCTCACTTTTTCTATTCCTGTCTGCTGTGAGCTATGCAACTTTCCACCATGTTCTGTCTCATCTCAATCCCAGAGCAAAGGAGTAAGCAGGACTATGAACTTAGAGCTCTGAAATTGTGAGCCAAGATAAACTTTTCCTTCTCTGAGTAATCAGGTATTTTTGGCCACAGAGGCAAAAATCCGACTAACACAGAAACCAAACACTGCTAAAAGAAAACTTGTGATGATAATGCTAAAATATTAGAAGATAGAAAATGAACAGAATTTAGCTAAAGCTGCAATAAAACCCAGATATAATTTAACTATTAAATATAGTTCTTAGTGACCCATACCAAGGATTTGACATAAAAAGGATCATTATATTACTTACCTCAGTTTCTACCATTCTCTTACACATAAAGTTAGATCAGATAATCAAACAGTGTAAGGTAAGACAAAATGAAGGAGAAAATGTGATCCCTGGTGAAGATTAAAAGATATCTCAGATTATAAAATATCACATAATTATAAGATAGAGATTTTAAAGTAACTATGATAAATATATTAAAACAGAATCTTTTTCTTCCATATCTTTTTATACACAAAATGTGTAAATAGATAGAGACTCATAGAAGAGACTGTACATAATGATGTTCTCCTGCATATTCTAAAAGCTAGAAGGATTTTGAATGTTTTCACCATAAAGAAATAATAAATATTTTGATAGATATGTTTAACCTGATTTAAACAGTATATAATGTATACATATATCAAAGCATCACATTCTACCCCATAAATATGTACAATCTTTGTTTCTGTGCATCATTTAAAATAAATTTAATTTAAAAATTTAAAGTTACATAATATATCAAAATTTGTATAAGTTAATTATGTAGTACTTAGAAGGAGATGTAATGCCCATATTATGCAAATAAGTACAAAATCAATGATTTGCTTCCACTTTAAAAAGTTGTTTTTAGGCAGAGAAAATTAAACCCAAAGTAATCAAAAACAGCAATAAGAATGAAAAAAAATAAATATAATAGCCACTAAACACAATAGAGAAAGGTAAACAAAATTATCAAAATATTGAAATGTCTAGTTAAATTGATAAATTCCATATGGTTGGTTGGGCATGTAACTAAGTGGTAGAGCACTTTCCTAGCACAAAGTCAATAAATAAATAGATAATCCCCTAGTAGTAATAATCAAACAACAGAAGACATACAAATTCCCAGTGTCATGGTGAAAGGAGACATTACTACAGATGCTACAAATATTTAAATGACAGAAAGTAGTTATTATGAATAACTTCATGTGAATAAACTTGACAACATAAATAAAATAAACAAATTACTTGAAAAAATACAACTTACCAAAATGTAAACAAAAAATTAGAAAATCAAACCACTTTCTAGTTATCAAAAACTGTGAATGTATAACCAACACTACAACAAATATAACTACATAACTGCATGCTCTGAAGCATTCACCAGTGAATTCTATTAAACATTTAGGATTAAATAAATTGTGATGGTTTCTCTGTATGTCATTTTGATTGAGTTAATAGCTGCTCAGATAGCTGGTAAAATGTTATTTCTGGGTGTGTCTGTGAGGGCATTGTTGGAAAAGAATAGCATTTGAATTAGAAGACTGAGTATAGTATGTAACCCTCATCAATATAGGTGGGCATCTAGTCAGAGGACCCAAAATAGAACAAAACAGATGAGAAATAAGAGCTCTTCTCACCCTCTTCTAAAGCTAATACATCCGTTTTCTCCTGTCCTTATATACTGTAGTTCCTGGTTCTTGGGGTTCCTGAGACAGACTGAATTACACCACTTGCGTTTATTGTTCTCGAACTTGCAGATAACATATGTGGGAATCCTCAGCCTCCATAATCATATGAGCCAATTCTCCCAATAAATCTCCTCTTTCTCTATGTGTTTGTCATCTCTATTTATATCTATAGAAGATAGATAGATAGATAGATAGATGATAGATAGATAGAAGATATCTTATTGGTTCTATTTCTCTGGAGAAATCTGACATAATTCCAATCTCATACAAACTATTTTTATAAAATACAAGGAGTGGAACACTTTACAAATCAATTCAAGAGGCTGTATCATAATAAATAAATACTATAGAATGATATCTTTGGGAATAGAGGCACAAAAAATTTAATAAAATATTAGCAAATCAAATTTATCAGTATGTATTAAATACAATACATCATAAGCAAATGGGATTTAATCCAAAAATTCAATATTGGTTTAACATTTTTTCATGAAAATATACATAGGAAACCCTTTGGATAAACAAAAAAAGCAATAAAATATACATAGGAAACCCTTTGGGTAAACAAAAAAAGCAATAAAAATTAAAAAGCAATTATATATATATTTATTTATATTTATAAATATATATAAATATATATATATATATTCCTAGTCTCTTCAACATAAGTCGAAATTCTACTTTTATAAAAATTTATAAGCTTATTCTAAAATTTATTTAAAAATGCAAAGAACCTAGGGTATCCAAAGCAATATGGAGAAAGGACAAAGTATAAGATCTATACTTAATGATTTTTCAGCTTCAATAATTAAGACACAATTTCAGTGGCATAAATGAATAGTTCAATGCAAAGAAGAGAGAGTCCAGAAATAGACCACACATATGGTTAATTCAATGGGAAATTAAGTTTTAAAACAATGATCCTGGAGTAGGGTAAACATATGGAAAAAATGGGCCTGTATATATATATATATATATATACAAAAAAAATAGTTTGAAATAGATCACAAACCTAACTGTAAAAGCTAGATCCGTAAAGTTTTTAGGAAAAAAGATTATATATATATATTTGTGACTTTGAGGTAGCAAAAGTTCTCTTAGATCATGAAAAACACTGTGAAAGAAAAAATAACAGATTTTTCTTAAAAGAAGAATTTTTGCTCATCAAAAGTACACTAAAAATGAATAATCAATCCACAATTGAGGAAAATATTCAGAAAATATTCTTAACAAAAACTCTTAGCCATAAGCCACAATGTATTTTTTTTAACTACTGCAACAATCATAATTTTTTGGGGTGTCTGTGGTGCTGGGGATTGAACCCAGAGCCTTGGGCATGAAAGGCAACCATTCTACCAACTGAACTATATCCCCAGCCCAAAATGATGATGTTTTTTAGCAGGCAAAAGACTTGAACACTTAACAAGAGAGACATAGATATAGCCAGTTGTTTCAGTGAGCTTTTTTTCATTGCTGTGACCAAAAGACCTAACAAGAACAATTTTAGAGAAATAAAAGTGTATTTGTTACCAGTTTCAAAAGTCTTAGTTCATAGCTCACATAGTATGGTGGAGGAAAGCAACTCAGAACACGACCATCAGGAAGCAGAGAGAGTTCTTGTTCCCCAGGAACAAAATATAAATCCCAAACATCCCAAAGACCTACCTCCTCCAACTGCACCCCATTTGCCTACTGTTACCACCCAGTTAGTCCATTCAAGTATAATAATGCACGATTAGGTTAAGGCTCTCATAAACTAATAATTTCACCTCTGAACCTTCTTGTATTGTCTCACACATGTGCCTTTGGGGGACACCTAGTATCTAAACCATAATATCAGTATAACATAAAAAGGTGTTCAAAATCACCAACCATGAGGACACTGCATATTAAATTCACAATGAGATATAATTTCCACCTCATATAGTGACTAAAGTGAAAAATCTTGATAATACCAAATGTTGGTGAAAATGTGGAGTAAATGTGACTAACAAACATTGCCAGTACTAGTGAAAAAATTAATGTAACCCATTTGGAAAATTCTTTGCAGAGTTGCCTAAAAAGTTCAACATCTACTCTATGATCCAGCAATTCTACTCCTAAATATTAATCCAAGACAGATGAAAACATGTCCATAAAATGCTTGTACTTGAAAGTTAATAGCATATTTACTTACAATAGCCAACACTTGGACAAAATTCAAGTGTCCATCAACAGGAGAATGAATAAACAAGTTATACTATATTTATGAATTGGAGTACTATCAAGTAGCAAATGAGGCAAACAACTGATACTAACAACAATATGGATGAATCTCAAAACATTATATTGACAGAAAAATGCCAGCTACAAAAGTTATATAACATATGATGGCATTTATATGAAAGTCTAGAAAAAACAAATGCAGTATATGGGCAGAAAATAGACCATTGGTTGCCTGAGATGGAGGAGGCATGGCAGTGGGAATAGTTTGAAAAAGGTACATTAGAACTTTCACAGGTATTGAAGCATTTCATGCCCTGATTGGTTACACAGTTGTTACCAATTATTAAAATTCACTGAACTTAAGATCTGTGCATTTTATTGTATGTGAATTATACATAAATAAAAAACAAACATATTAAATATATACATACATATATATGTATGTATTGGAGAAATTGCAGAGATTTGTACACCCTGAAAACTTAATTTTGCAAGCATGGTAGTTTCCAATGTAGACATTTTTCTTTAATTCACTATCATGGCTCCTAGAACACAGATTGATCTTGAAGGATAATAGTAGATGCCTTCAAACTCAGTCCAGAAGTAGCTCCAATTGCAGTGTGGCACCAGATAAGAAATATTTGCTGAAACCGATTAACATGATTATAGATGCATGCTATGTAGCCATTGGTCTAGCGAATGCATTCTTTTCCATACCTGTCATGGAGGACACGAAAAAATTCAAATCTATGTGACAGGCAACACCATACACTTACTATCTTTCTCTCAGGCTATGTGAACACTCTGTCAAAACACAGCCCAAAGATGCCTGGGCCATCTGGACATTCTGGATAAAATAACTTTGCTAGTCAGCCTTTTGTCACTACAACAAATATCTGAGATAATCCACTTACAAAGAGAAAAGGTTTATTTTGGCCCTGTTGCTTTGGGGCTTGTAGCAAGGCAGAGAGCATGAGGAGCAAAACCACCCACCTCATGACCAGGAAGTAAAAGAAATAGGAAGAGCATGAGGTCCTGTTATCCCCTCTAAGGACATGCCCCCTTTGACCTAAGACCTCCAACATGGCTTTACTTCTTAAATATTCCTCCACCTCCCAAAAGCTTCAAGGTGAGAGCAAGCCGTTTAACATATGAGCTTTTGGGAGACATTTAGATCCAAAAAATTTTCATAACACACATCTGATACATCGGTGATATTATGATAATTAGATCTGTGGGGAGGCCATCCTTGCACGTGATTGAGTTACCTCCCCATCTGGGTGTGAGGCACTCAGACAATTTTTTATGTGTTAGAGCTTTCCCCACCCTTCTTGGGTTCAAGGGCTTGTCCGTGTGGAGGCGTGCATGCCTCAACACTGCCCTGGAAGATCCAATCATTTCACCTGTCCTTGGAACATTGCCCCCTTAACCTTCATTGGATGAGATTTTCCCCAGAATTTTTTGTTCCCAATAAAAGCCCTATCCCTGGTGTGTTCTCTCTCTCTCTCTCTCTCTCTCTCTCTCTCTCTCTCTCTCTCTCTCTCTCTCTCTCTCTCTCTCTCTCTTTCTCTCTCTCACCTCTTCTGTACACCTCACTACTTCCCTGGATAACTTGAGGCTGGAGGTTCTAAGAGCCATCCTGGAGCTGGTTTAAAGGTAATTGGAGTCTTGTTTCTTTAATTTAAACTCCCTTAGGATTTTCCCATGTGGCCAAAACATTCATACTATATGCACTGGCCGGACTAAAAGATCAGATGAGCAAAAATAGCTAGTATGTTGGAAACTTGGATAAAACAAATGTGTTCCAAGGATTTGAGATAAACCTTATAAAGACTCATAGTCCATCACATCAGTAGAGATTTTTGGATTTCTGTGGTCTGGCATATACCAGGATTATCAGTTATCAAGTCTAGAGACAGCATATTTTACACTTGCAAATATCGCTCCAACCCTTTTACTGAGTGATGTTAAAGCCTGGCAGCTTTTAATGAGATCCAGATAAGGAATTAATGTAATGAGTCTGTGTTAAAAGTTTAGAAAGTTTGTGAAGAGGCAGGGAGAAATGTTAGTTCTTCTTAGAAATGCAAGTTATCTATTTTAATATTTGCATATTTAGTTCTTTCTAAAAGAGTAGGCATACACCTTAAGTTCTAGTGGACTCTGTGATGTTTTCTGGGGAACTGCCGCTCCACCACCTAAAAGCAGGGGGCGCTTTTATCTGGAACATGTTAGGAACACACTATCTTCATCACTATTTTTTCTATAGCAAAGAGGATAGTTCCCAAATGGCCAAAGGCTTGCTGGTGAAATTTTCTCTTTCTCTTTCTTTCTCTATCTTTCCCTTGCTTCCTTCCTTCCTTTCTTCCTTCCTTCCTTCCTTCCTTCCTTCCTTCCTTCCTTCTGCACACACACACACACGTACCAGGTACGTGTGTGTGTGCTTGTGTGTGTGTATTAAGTCAGGGAAGGTAATTAACATACAATATTTGGGGCAAAGACACAAACAGTATAGGAACACCTATACTTGCAGGATGCTACTCAAAGGGTAAATATTTCTTTCCTTTCCCAGATTTTTTTTAGTGGATCTCAGAGGCACAGAACTACATTAATAATAATCCTAAATTCAGAACAGACTTTCACCATTTGTGCAGAAAAGGCTCTCTTTTATTTGTTTGTTGTGTACTTCCTGGTTTTAATAATAAAATAAACAATTGTGAAAATCACCACCCAACATAGAACTGAAACAATGACAATGACTTACATCCGCATGGGATCCTGTTCATCCTATTTCCCAGTATCCCAGTTGAAACTTGTGTTCATTGTTGACTTGCTTTCCTTTTAATATAGTTTTATTATACTTGTACATATTTATTATAGCATTGTATTTGTGGTTGCTTTTAAGTATATAAAAAGGGTATCTTTACTCACTTTTTGTGTGTTGTATTTTATAATTTTTAAAAAAAGAGTTACTGTAAGGTATCATACAGTCTGTCATCACTGGGGACCTTTTCATTTAAAATTATGTTCCTAAAATTCACCAATATTGTTTTATGTAGCAATGGGAGTTCATTTTGTTTATCCATTTATCTATTTATTTATGCTAATTTAAAGAGCACGTGGTAACTCTGAGCAATAAAAAGCCAGGCATTTCTACAAGTTTATCTATAGACATCACTATGTTTTCCTTAAATTTAATTTTTCCCCTCATTTCCTCTCTAGTCTTGAACAAAATCCTCATTTGCTTTGCTCAGTGTCTTTTATATGCCTCACTTTTTCTTTTTTCAACACAGTTTCAAGGAACCCTTAAAATCACTTGTTTAGTCTCACAAGGAGAGGTGCTTGTTTTCTAGAACAGAGAAATTCAAAATGCCTTTAATATAATGCCATATTTGAATACCTCTGTGCCTACACATAAACCTTGTTCTTGTGGGTCCCTTAAGCCCACCTGAGGCCTTACACCAGTTGAGCTGTTTGTAAAGATTCATTTGGTTAGGTACAAAGAAATCTCCTGTGGTATTGAAAACACATCCCTCAGAGAATAAAGGACCAAGCTGTTGGGTATAATGAAAAGCAAGTATTAAACCTAAGCCATAGAGGCACTTCACACACCTGGAACAACAGCCTAATGCTTTGGAAAGACAATGGTTTAAAATGAATCTCATGTGTATTCCAGATGGTTCAGAAGGATCACAGACAAAAAGCCTTGGTCCCCACCCCCTTCTCACAGCAACTCTGATTAAAATTTCCTGTGACTTTCAACTAAATACTAAAAGTTAAGTGGTTTAATAAACCACAGAGATGTGACAGGTTACCCTTATCCTTCCTTAGCCTCCCACCTGCATGCGAAAGAGAAGTCATCTTTCAGGAAGAAATTAAAAACAGCCAGAGTGTTGAGATAACACTGACTTCTTAGTGGAGGTAATGAGCAGGACACACATATCTGTATACTGAGATGAATACAGATGGACGTTTAAACCAAAGAGCTGAGGTTCCACAGTAGTGGAGAGACTGAGAGGAAGAAAGAAATCCCCTGCCATGAGCAACAGCAGTAGAGGATGGTGCAGCCGCATTTCTGCAGATACAGAAAAAACACCATTCACAACAGCATTTAAAAGAGCAAATATTTTCTATTCATTTTAAAGAAAATTATGTTTGTGAGACTAGAAAATTGTGTGGATGCAAATTCCCCAACCTGGTAATTATCTCTGATCCATTTCAATAAGCAAAGGTTTGGGGGAATTATTCACGTATGAATCATTTTCGCTGCTTTTTATTTGCAGAATAGATTGGAGCTGTATGAATAAGAGACCTTCAACTCCTATTAACATTTTGCATGCAATAAAGGCTCTCCAGAAATTAAAAGACAAACATTGGTAAATCAATAAAAGAAAACATTATTTCATTTCACCTTGGGCACAGCCACCCTCTGCCTATCTTCTTCCATCTTTGGAAGTTTTTTCTTGAGCTGACCCAGTCAGAATGTAGACAGTGGATGAGGAGGTGGGGTGGGCATTGCAGCTGAAATGAGTTGCTTGAGAAAGGGGAAGATTTTATGGAGAGGTAGGGAAAATGAATTGATTGTTTTGCTGGATTAAAGGATTTGTGTGGGAACATGATTGTGGGGGTATTTGAATGTCATTGCTGAAGTATTTGAATGTCAGGAGTCACTGGAGTGAGTGGGAGGCTGAGTGTGTATGTGTTTGTGTGTGTGTGTGTGTGTGTGTGTGTGTGTGTGTAGGGGATGGGTGTTGTCTAAGGATCTACGATAATCAAGGGTAGAAGGAAAGATGTAGTAAGTCATGGGAGCACTGTGACAAACACTGAAAAACTAGCATCACACTGTAGCTGGGATGTTGGCTCTGCTACCTACCAACCACGCAGCCCTGGTCAAGTTACCATGCTGAAGGCAATGTTACTTCTCTCCAAAATGGGGACAAAACTAATAATCCTTGGAGTGGCTGAGAAAATTAAATAAAATTAAATTATATGTATATATAAAATTATATGTATATATAAAGGACTAGACATATTAAAGAGTAAATATAATAATTAGCCCTTATTATTGTTTTCATCTTCATTATTATAATCATTATGTCTGAAAAATTGATTTTTTATATGCAATCAATGAATTATCCATATCCTGTTGCATTTTGTGCTGATATAAAGGGCCCAATTATCAGCAATAATATAAAGCAAGTAGAACACATGCTGTTTGCATTTTAAACAACCTTAAAAATTGAACACTTGCCACTGCAAATCCCTTATTTAAAATGTCCTTAAGGTAAAATGAACTTTACTTCTTGAAATTGCCAAGAACAAACACAGATGAACTTCAACTTAAGTTTCTCTGTAAATTTTCTGTAGAAAAAAAGAAATTGGCCCAAGTCTAGATAAAAGAGTTAACTCACAGGCAAAAGGCAAGTTGGTGCAGAGAACATAGAGTAATGGATGCGTCAACAGGGAATTGCCTCCCTCGGGGAGAAGCAGGGTACCTACAGATTGTAGCAGATGGGGATTATGTTTTCTTTGTTTGGCTTTATGGGGCTGAGGCACAAGAACACGATGAAGTTACTCAATTGCCAGAATTAGGCAATTCCATACCTACTTTGTGCTTCAGTTTTCTTTTATTGAAGGAATGAGGAAATTCAATGAAAAAGGCATGCTCATTTTCTGAATAAGTATCTTAAAAGTCAAGTAAACCAGATTCATGTTACCTATTTAAGTGGGTGACTGTGGGAGGCAGAGTAAATCTTATCAATATGGGGATGATGTATCCAAGATCAAACCCCAGCCCTTTACTTGTGAAGAGGTAAACAGCATGCTCTTTCATTTATAAGAAATGAAAAGGCTTTGAATTAGATGACACAACATTTTCTAAGTCTCAAGTTCTAATTCTACTTTAGCAGCATTTTATCTAACTCCTTAAAACCAGACTTGATCTTTCCTGACATTGAAAACTTATGAGGGTTTCCCCTCTTCTAGAATATTTGCTATGCTCTGGCTTGTAGTTCACTGTGGATCTTTTTATTCTCTTTAATTAACTATAACATCTTTTTAGGTAGTGGATGGCTTTTGTTTATATTTGTATCCCTTGCCAATCATTTAACAATACATTATGATCCAACTATGTATAAAAATTATACACCAAAGCTAAGTGAGATTTATTCTAAGTATCCAAGACTTGTTCAGTATTTTAAAATTAATTAATATAACCCACCATGGTAATATGCTAAAAGAAAAATCACATGATTGTGTTAAGTATTGCAGAAGAAGTATTTGATGATATCTGACACCCATTCATGAAAAAAATTTCTCAAAAATCTGGGAACAACAACAACAAAAAAAGCCTTCTTCACCTTCATAATAATCAGTATAAAAAAAATAACAGCTTACAGAGTTAATGGTGAGAGATTGGATGTTTTTCTCTAACAATCAGGAAAAAGGCAAGAATAATCTCTCTTTCCACTCCTAACACTGTACTAGAATTCTAGCTACTGCAATAAGAGAAGAAAAAGAAACAAAAAGATAAATTGGAAAAGGAGAATTAAAACTCTGAAGTCACAGATGACTTGGTTAATCCACTGAGAAAACTCTAAAGAATCTCTGATACTAAAAATTCTCTGAATCTAATAAATTACTGTAGCAAGGTCACAAAACACAAGGTCCATGCACAAGAGAAAAATCGTTTTTTAATATATCAACATTGAACAATTATAACCTAATTTTTAAAAATATATAATATCACCAAACAAAACTAAATACTGTTAGAGATTAATATGTACATAATCTACACATGAAAAACTATACAACACTGATGAAAGAAATTAAGGAAGCCAAATTAATGGAAAAATAATTTGTGTCC
Organism: Ictidomys tridecemlineatus; assembly: GCF_052094955.1. NCBI lineage: Eukaryota > Metazoa > Chordata > Mammalia > Rodentia > Sciuridae > Ictidomys > Ictidomys tridecemlineatus. The sequence goes on along the minus strand of NC_135478.1, from coordinate 184,014,809 downwards.
ATTGATTGGAAATTGATCCTTGATTTCCAAGGATTCAAGGGAAAGAAGAATAGAATCAATGAGGTGCAAGAGATTTGGGGATGGTGAATGATTGTGTCCAGTACTAACATGATGGATTCATGATAATATGCATTTCTCAAAACCCATGGAACTATACAACACAAGAAGAAAGTTTTAATGTGTACATTTTTTATAAAAACACTTAGGAGATTTTGGAATTCTAGGAAAGCAGAGAGACTGACACAAGAGATTCCAACTCTAAAACAAACATACAAAACTACCTCACTGAATGGGATGGGGGGGAAAGCTGATCTAAGTAACATTGGGAATAAACGGATGCTGAAAGACAAAAAGCAACAGGGACTTTTCACAAACATTTTATTCCTGTTTATAAAGCATTTTGTCACTGGTGTATGGGTTACCAATTCAGAAATCTCTATAGATGAACAAATAAGCAAATGGAAATAAGTTCCTCATTCTTGGACTGGGAGACTACAGTGTGAAAAGAGGGAAGTCTTGGAATAATCTACATTGTACTTACCTCAATTTTGAGACATCAGTATGATTTCATGTTTAGCTTGATAGAGATGTGTATGGATATATATGGGAGTATTTACTGTTATTTGTATCTATTCCAGTTAATATGAACACATATATTATCTTTTGTTCTGTCTGCTTAGAGGACGAAAAGCAGTGATAGCCCAATAGCAAGGAGCATACCTACTGCCCAAATCTGGACTTTAAATACAATTCTCCAACAAAAGGAAGAATAAAAGGGCTCCTTGAAAAAACAAATGGTTGAATCTAGTGTTAGGGTAAGAAACATGCAAGATGAGCCTGGAATTCCTATAGTGCCAGTATATAGGGAAATACTCAAACACAGGCACACATGCACACTCATATATACACAAACATGCAATTATGAGCATAGGGATATAGGAGCTAACTGAAAGATCGCTCAGTGGTAAAAACTGGACTCATTTGAGTAAAATAAATAAAGTAGCATTGGATTATAATCCAAAGTACAAAATAAACATCCATAGTCTGTAAGTCTGAATCTTCACTCTCGGGAGTGAAGAACATCCATCTCCAAAGAAGTCACATCTTGAAAAAGTAAATACAGGAAATTTCACTTCCTTAAAAAATGAGCAGAGCCCAGGTAAACACAATTCAAGCTACATATTTAGAAATATTCTGTTTACTCCACAGCAGATCTGGTTCCTTGGTAATCTGGATTTCATCTGTGGGAACTTCACATTGGGCTGCTTATTAAATGGATAGATGGATGGATGCATACATAGATGGAGGGACAATAAGGTTTTTCAAACTCTGCCTCAAGCTAACTTCTTAGTTTTTCCTCTCACCTACCTCTTCTTTTCTCTAAACTCAAAAACAAATGCAAATCCATTAACATTTTTGTGAATACTCCCAGCCTGTCCAATCTGCATACCCATTTGTATTCCTTTTACCTGAAATATCTCTCACCTCTGCATGGATAAATATTACTTATTCTTTAAGAATCCTTTAAAATATATCTCTTCAATGAAGGCTTACCTAATTTCTGAAAATACAATGCAATCTCTCCCTTATCCTTCTCCCTTACCCTTATTTGTGGAGATAACTTTTGTAATATTTACTCACAGCAACAGCTACATCTTCTTCTATGCATTCAATATTTACTGAATGAATGAATGAAGCCTTTGTACTTCTACCACAGAATAGATCATAGTCTATATTCTATTAGAAGAGTTTTTCCTATAAATATTAAGCTGTGATTTCCATGAAGGTAAAACACATATTTTGTCCTCATTTTTTTTAAAGAGAGAGAGAGAGAGAGAGAGAGAGAGAGAGAGAGAATTTTTAATATTTACTTTTTAGTTTTTGGCAGACACAACATCTTTGTTTGTATGTGGTGCTGAGGATCGAACCCGGGCCGCATGCATGCCAGGCCAGCGGGCTACCGCTTGAGCCACATCCCCAGCCCTGTCCTAATTTTTATTTACTTCAGTTTTTACCATAATTATACGTGTTCACCAAGAACATATTGAATAAAGAAATTGAGAATGACACACTTGTCTGACTTCTCCAAAGAACCAGAAGTTGCACATCAGTGTGCTATAACATTGTTCTAGAATTTAATGTTGCCTCTTAGGGGTTTGATCCCTGTCAAATTTGGAAGGAGTATCGCTGACAACACAGAAGAGATCACAGTTAAGAGAGAACTAAGTATATCTGAGTGTTTATCATTAAGAGGGTTGTGTGTTAAAAGAGGGTGTGAGGTCATTGCTAATCATAAAGAATAGTAGTTAAGGATCATAGTCCAAATGGAACTCAAAATTTGGGAGCCTAGGATCACTAATACAATCACATCCACTAATTCAAAATGCCAACTTCATGAGGTAAATGAAGGATTGAAAGAGAGCCTGGTACTCAGAATTCTCCTCCACTCTCATTTTAGTAATTTCTGACCCCTAATCTATGGGGGAGAATTTCAATTGAATTGATATTGATTAGACAGCAAGAGTAATGTTAAGCAAAATATTACTCTTTGCATAGTTCCTCAAGAGCTCTGTATTTTATTACCTGCCCTTTTTGTACAAATAAGGCCAAATGCAACCAGATGATTCTAAATGTCATCTAAGAGGGCTCTTGGAAGCAGCCAAACAAGGAAAAGGAAATGAGAAGTTTGGAGAAAAGCAGAACTCATGAAAAGACAACTTAAAGAAAGAGAGGTAGAAGCTACAGATGGCAACAGAAACCAAGAAAAGGGCAAACTCTAAAGTTATGCAAATATTCAGAAAGAAAGGAACTTATCAGGAATTGAAATTTGCAGGAAACTCAGTAGAGAGAGGTAGAGGGAGAGGGGCAGCAGAAAAAAATGAACAAACAAAGTTCCTTGACAGGGCAAAGATGCTACCTGTGACTTGACACCTCATTAACCTAGGAGAGCATCAACCTTAAACAGGACTGATAAGGTGGCTGTGGCACATCGAAGCTGACTAGAGAGGGAGATCATAAGCAAGAGTCCCATTCTCTCGTGGAGAATTCTACCCAGCAAGAGGTAGCAGCACCAAAAATGGACAAAGAACATGAAGAGGTAATACATGCATGGCAAGAAAACATAATGGCCAATGAATGTGTAAATGCCTATTCAAACACTAGTCAAAAAAGTACACTAAAACAGTTTACATATCATTTCTGATGGTTATTAAATGATACTTATACTGGATAGGATCCAGGCAGATATACAGTCACATAGTGCTGATCAGAGCAAAAATAGAAATATCTTTGAAAAGCAGTGTGTGCGTATGTGTGCACATGCATACACATGCATACAATCAATCAGACAGTCCACGGGTTTTTATTTTGCCCAGTGATAGGTGTTACAATAGACCTTGTGATCAGAAGCTTACCATTTAGCAGGAAGGAGAAAGGCCAAGCACTCACAGAACTTATTATACTTTGTAATGAGAGAGCACCCTGAAGGAAAATTATGAGGAGCTAAACACCATAAATGAGTAGCTAATGTAATTTCAGTGAGTCAAGGAAAAAAATTGATATTTAATCTGAGATGCAAAAACAGGGCTTAAGGAGGTAAGGGTTGATAATCCCTACAGGGAAGAGTGAGAGTTCCAACCAGAACAAATGGCACAGCAAACACCCGGAGGAGGGAAAGGGCTTGGTGTACTACCATGTTTGTCTTTTATGTTTAAGGAGCAAAGGGAATGCCAGTGTGAGGGTAGTGAAATAAAGGACAGAGGATGTGGTCAAAGATTTAACCCTGATTATTCCACCCTTAACCTGGGGGAGAAGTCTCTTAAGAATGACAAAACGCTGATTACTTCAGAATGAGAGTAAGAAATTAAGAGTCCCCACCCAACAAAACCCAACACTTTAACTAGTTAAAATTATATATAGCTGGGCTTAGTGGAGCATACCTACAATCCCTGTGACTTGGGAGGCAGCAGCAGAGGATATAAGTTCAAGGCCAGCCTCAACAACTTAGTGAGACTTTATCTCAGAACAAAAAATAAAAAGTGCTGGGGATATAGTTATAGTAATAGTATTTCCCTGGGTTCAATCCCCTGTGGCCCCCGCTCCCCAAATTATACTATGCATCCACATAATTATATGTAATTTTAATATGTAAGTATATACATGTGTAAAGGTACACATATTAATATGTGTATATATTTGCATATTACAACTATATATGATTTTGTGTAGAAATACATATATACATATATATGTATCAATCTTATATACATATCAATCATATATGGGTATATATCTACATATATATATATATACACATATGTATAATATGCTGATACATATATAGAGATATCTCCAGAAAATATATAAAGTCTCTGGAAATTGTCCTTAAGGGCAGGCATATGGAGTTGACTTTCAATAAAGTCTACCAGATCCTGCTAATAACACTGGTAGTCTGTGTCATTTGAATCATGATGCAGTCCCTTATCTCTCACTCTTGGCTCAATGTTATGGAAGACCTAACCTGGGTGCTATACTACAGGCAGGTGCATCCAAGAAAAAGAGTATCTCTTTCCTTCCTGCTCCCAGTCTAAGGCTCCAGTTTCCCCTAGAAGGCACAAACTTCCTTCATTGTTCCTGCCTTCCCCCAACTCCATTTTGTAGCAGTTCTATTCCAGGACAAGGAGGATCCTGTCTTTCCTCTCAGACCCAGCCCAGACTCTGGAGAAAATCTAGTTAGAAGCAGCAAGGCTGAGAATATTGTGGCTTGGAGAGAAGGGAAAAGGAAATGTGGGGTTGATTTCTATAGGGATAACAATTTTCTAAACTTAGATTTGGGTTATGGCTGCACAATGCTACAAATTTACTTTTTAAAAAATTATGCCTGTGCAGGGTGGCATAAACCAGCTACTCTGGAGGCTGGGGCAAGAAGATCAAAAGTTAAAGGCCAGTTTCAGCAACTTAGTGAGACCCTATCTCAAAATTAAAAAATAAAAAGGGACGAACTCAGTGGCAGAATGCCTCTGAGTTCAATCCCTAGTATCACAAAAAATAAATAAAAAATTGTGGTACACATGTGTATTAAGAATTGTAATACAAAAACGTACGTGTATTAATGGCATAAATTGACATGAACATACTTTATATAGAGATATGAAAAATGTGTAATAAGGATTGTAATGCATTCCACTGTTGCCATGTATTTAAAAAATTATAAAATCAATTAAAAAATAATAATTAAAAATAAATTTTTAAATACATACCTTAAATGGGTCAAGTGTATAATTTGTAAACTATTCTTCAATAAACTGATTTCAAAAATGAGTCTTTGGCGGGGCAGGGTGGTGCACACCTGTAATCCCAGATGCTCTGGAGGCTAAGGCAGGAAGATTGTAAGTTCAAAGCCAGCCTCTGCAATTTAGCAAGGCCCTCAGCAACTCAGTGAGACCCTGTATCTAAATAAAATATATAAAAGGGCTGGAGATATGGCTCAATGGTTGAGCATCCCTGGGTTGCCCCTGGGTCCAATCTCAATCCCAGGTACAAAAAAAAAAAAAAAGGAAGAAAGGAAGAAAGGAAGGAAGGAAGGAAGGAAGGAAGGAAGGAAGAAAAGAAGAGAAGAGAAGAGAAGAGAAGAGAAGAGAAAAGAAAAGAAAAGAAAAGAAAAAGAAAAAGGAAAGGAAAGAAAAAAACATGGGTCTTTAGCTAGGAACAGTGGCATATGTCTGTAATCCCAGCAACTCAGGAAGCTGGGACAGGAGGATTGCAAGTTTGAGGGCAAACTTAGCAATTTAGCAAGACCCTTAGCAACTCGTGAGACTCCATCTCAAAAAAACAGGCGGGGCGGGGGCAGGGGATTGGGGGTGTAACTCAGTGATAAAGTATCCCTGGGTTCATTCTCCAGTGCCACAAAAATAAATAAGTAAACAAATAAATAAATGAATAACTGGGTCTTTCACAAATCTTTCTTCATGTTTTAAATTTATAGAAAGTTATCATATATACGACAAGCTACATGGACTTTCAAACCTACTAGTTCGGATCCAAACTCCAGGATCAGCCTAGATGATATCAGATAAAAACTTGCAGGGTGGTAGGTAAGTACCTGTGCAAAATAAGAATATTTTTCTTGCCCTTATACTATAATGGTTTGATACAATTTGAAGATGAGCAGTACCTCAAATAAACAGCTGTATAAAACAAATCACCTTACTGTTCTATTTGGCTATTTATTGACAAGTGTAGTTTGGAAGTGCTCAATATTGTGAATTTGTTCTTTCTCATGAACTTGATCTACAGATTCAATACAATCCTAATCACAATTCCAGCAGGATTTTGAGTATGGATGGACAAGATCATTCTCAAATAGATGTGGAAATCTAAAGATTCTAGAATGTGCATAGTAATTTTTAAAAAGAACAAAGTAATAGTAAAATTTTACTATAAAGCTACTGTAATAAGGACAATATACTTTTAGAATAAATGTAGCACACATGTCAACAGAATGGCACACCAAGCCTACATGTAGACCCACAATTATAGGGTTATTTGATTCTCAACAAAGGCATCAAAACAATCCAATGAAAAAAAGAAAAGTTTTTCAACAGATGGTGCTGGAAAAACTGGATATGCATATGGTAAAAAAATGAGCCTCAACCCTTATTTCATGTCTTACTCCAAAATTAAATGAAAATGGATTGTAGATCTAAATATATAGCTAAAACATAACTCATTTAAAGGAAAATAGAATATCTCAGTGATGGGGGAGTAAAAATGAGGTTCTTAGAAGAATGAATAAGAGAAAATAAAGTTAAAAATTAAACTTATCAGTATTAAAAACTTCTCAACAAAAGACACCTTTAAGAAAATGAATTGACAAGTCACACAACTTGGAGAAAATACTTAGCAAGACATATCTTTGATAAAAGACTATATAACTCTTACAACCCGCTACAAAGATGAATTGCCCAGTAAAAAAAGAGCTTAAATATTTGTATAAATACTTTTTTAAAAAGATAGAGAAAGAGGAGAGAGAGAGAGAGAAAGAGAGAATTTTTTAATTTTAATTTTTCAGTTTTCGATGGACATAACATCTTTATTTTATTTTTATGTGGGGTGAGGATCGAACCCAGTGTCCCACACATGCCAGGCGAGTGTGTTACCGCTTGAGCCACATCCTCAGCCCCTTGTATAAATACTTCATTTTAAAAAAGAATATATGAGCAGCCAACAATCACAATATAAAGAGCTCAACATTTATTAGTCACCAAAAGAATGAGATTCCACAATATACCCATTATAATGAGTAAAAGTGACTTACCACATCAATTATGGGCCCAAAGCAGAACAACTGAGATTCTTAAATATTTTTTGGTGAGTGTTAAATCACTCTGGAGAACACTTTCTTAAAAAATAAATATATATCTTTTTTATGACCCAATAATACCACTTATAGGTGGTTACTAAAGAGAAACAAAAATGTTTTCACAAAAAGATTTGTGCAAAATATTTATAGTAGCTTTGTTTGACATAGCCAAAATTGGGGAGGTGGATATCCCAGATGTACGTCGTGGTAGAATGCATGAACAAGCAGTAGGATGGTCATACAATGAAATACCACTCTGCAATTTAAAAAGTAATGATTACCACATACAATTATGGGACATAATGGTCTCACATGACCATGTGGATGGCCTCAAAAATTGTATGCTGAGTAAAAAGTGTCTTACAAAAAGTGCATATTGTATGGTTCTATTTAAATGACATTCATGGGCAAAATTTATGTTAGAAAAAAACAGGAGAGTTGTCTCTTGAGTGGGAATATGGAATTAATTTAGAAGGGTTTGGGTTACACAAGTGTATGCACTTGTCACTTAGGATTTTCACATTTCTTTTATAAATTTTACATCAAAAGAAGAAAGCTATAAAATGCAGTGAACTCCAGTTAGTATTATAGGCACTGAAGTATCTTTGGAGAAGGGTATTAATGTCTGAAATTCTCTCTGAAATGCATTATGAAATAAGATGAACTGTTGGATTAATAGGTGGATAGATATGTGATACACCTAGTAAAATAATAATGATACAAGGTGGGAGATGAGTACATGTGTTATTGTAAAATGCTTTTCAAATTTGCTGCACATGTTTTCACAATAAAAAAAAAAACAGTTAGAAAAATACCCAGGAGAAGGACTAGTTTATTCTTGTGAATCTCTTTTGGTGAGTAATAAGACCTATCTCTCAACTAATTCCCTAAAGACTATCTTCATTTCTTGTTGGCAGGACCCAGACAGATGTCCACCTTCAAGGATGTATGGGAGCTGGTTAATACTGGCTGGCAAAAGCCAATTGCTAAATTCCCAGGAATTTTGTAAGCCAGTTGATGTCACTTCGGTATCTTGAATTGGTCACACTGGGATTATTTACACCAGGGATTTTGCTAAATGTTACAAATCAGGGCATTTTGGTTTTTGTTTTTTGAGAGCCTTGTAAACATTTACAAACACTCTGCTGCCCACTCTCAACAAAACCCTGGCAAGAAAAGTGAAACATGATAATACAAATTAAGCAAAATTAAGTTACAAGTTGGAATGTGAACACCTGAGCCAAGTCATGTTTTTGTGTACAGAAGGGGAAAAAGACAAATGATAGGGAAGCAACATTGTCTGTTGCACACATATTTTAATAGCAAATTACAGGCATTTGATTGAGCCACTCAAAATTCATAATCAAATTATCATGTCAGATATTTATGCATATCATGAAAGGTGCATCATATAAACTTTTAGAATTTAGTGTTTTAATTTCACGTTTGCAATTTGTTTGTTTGTTTAGATATGAACCATAATAGCCATTAGCCTTTTTGGTGAATAGACTCCGGACACATAATGCCCTCATATACTTAGTAAACTTCTGATCAGTTTGTTCCAGAAAATTGTAGCATTATCCTGAAAATTTTTTTCTATATAAAACTTTTACATTTGACTGAATGATTTGCATTTTTGTTCCACAAATTCCCCTCTCTCAATTTACTGATGCCACCTGAAACAACCACCTCAGTTGGAAATATAGAGGCCCCTAAACCTGTTCTTTAGGGTTTACTTACCTTCTGGTGGTGACCCAAACTTAGGGTCTCTGTATTCTCTTTATCTTGCGTTCATCTCTTTCTTCTAATACCTTCTCAAAGCAGCAGGTAAAATCCAACATATACTACTACTCTGATTCTGTAGGTAAGTCATTTGCCTTCAAATATGTTACAGTGTAAGTTCTACCAAATTTTTTGTCACTTCATTAAAAAAAATATATGCTTCCAACTCTAACAGCTGCAATGTCTCTTGTCTTGCTGCATACCATCTAAATCAACAGCATATGTTTTACAGTTTTGTCACAATACCCTACTCCTGTGATAGTTCCAATTTCTTTATAAGTTAAAATAGTGAAGCTAATAATATGACTCAAAAATCTCTAATAGCTCCACAAAATAAGTTGTATGTCAGTCCAAATAAGGTAGGTCGCCTACATGGCGATTCAAGAATCTGTGCTCTTTTCAGGCTGAGAGAATGCACTAGTTGTCATCATCTTTCCTCAGTGACCATACAGTTGCCTGATAGCACAGTTGCTTATTAAAATTATTTGCCAAGAATCAACACCATTTTCCATTTAATTTTTTTCTTCTTTATTTCTTGGGTTTTTTTAACAGTTTTGCTGGATGTATTTTTAATTTTTTAAATCAAGATTAATACAGTGTGAATTCTTCAAAGACCTTCATTTTATTCAAATTGTGTTCCTAAGTTTTGCAATTTTTTTTTGCATGTGGCAATAATCTATTTATTTTCACTATTGACTACTATTAGACTGTATAAGCACACTGAGGCTTATTTATTATTTTCCTTTAAATAGAAGTTTGTGTTGTTCCTAGTTTTTTGTGATTATAACTATGCTGCTATGAATGGTTATATAAATCTCTAGGAACTTACTTTCCCAGTTAATAGGGAAAATGCCTGGATGAAAAGGAAAGTGTGCAAAAAAAATTATTAGATGAATGCCAAAATGTATTAAAAGCAAACAAACAAACAAACAAAAATTTACTTTCCCATCAGGAGGTTACAGTGATGTGGATAATCTCAGCATCCTTGATATTGCAAAACTTTGAATTTTTTTCAGCTGATTAGGTTTGAAAATGGGTTGCTTTATAGTGAGCATTTGGATATCAATATTTGCTAAGGTCAAACATATTTTCACATATATGTAGATATTTTTTATTTCCTACTCTGGATAATTCCTTTTCAAGATTTTACCCACATTTTATCATTTCTTTTTATTTATTTTTCTTATTATATGTTGGTTACTATTAGCCAATTGTATGTGTTTAATGTTTTAGTTATTATATGTGCTATAAATGCCTTTTGCTAGTTTATAATGTTTTTGCTGTCTATAGTGTCTCCTAACTTCAATATGGTGGAATTTCCATGAATTCTTTTTCCAATTTCTTAAAGAAAAAAAAGTGAAAGATACATCAAACATATTAATGTTGCTCTCACACTTTGGTCTTTGGTTCATCAGGAAATGATTCCAATATATGGTATAATGTAGGGATCTAATTTTATTTTTCCACATGTTAACCCTTTGATATAACACTATTATTGAATGGTTTTCTTTTCTTCATTAGTATGCTGCAGTGCCAATAAATCTTTTTATATCTGAGATACTGTTTCCAGAACCTCTTTTCTGTTTCAGTTTTTTTATTTGTCTATTACAACTCCAGCATTATCCTGCATTCGATGTGGAGAAAACACTTTCAGTATTTCTAGTTGGCAGCAATTAAAGCAGAAAGATGCTTTTCATGCTCTGAAAAGAACAGGCAGAGCAGAAGACCTGGGACAGCACTAGGCTTAAAGTCACAATACAGTCAGTTCTATGAGGTCAGAACTGCAGGCAGCTTTAAACCACCCTTACTCACATTGACAGGGACTAGCCAATTGATGTGTGAAGTCAATCTGATACAAAAATTCACATCTACAGAGCCTGCCTGTCGGCCACAGTCACCTCATGAAGAATGACTTCCATTCTTCTCTGTCTTCCAAATATCACTGAAACATGCCTCTTTGGCAGAATCTAAATCTCATATGTACTCTAGTGGTAAGCAATTCTCGGAAATGTCTTCAACTTCCATCTCCTGCACTACAGTGAGAAAGAGGGTGGAAAAAAAGATGCAAGATAGCTGTAGGCAACATCCTACAGGGTCCACCTCATGCTGTAGCATCCACACACAATCTTCTAACACAATCTATGTTAGGTCCAAGCAACTGCAACATTCTCCTGACTAACACAAGACAACTAACACTCAGATAAACTAAATAAATTTATCTTCTTGAAAATACAATAGCCCAAATACCATCATTCCCTATACCTAACTCTTCTAATTCAGTTACCTTCATGTCCTGGCACAAATACAAACTTAACCAACAACAGCATATATAAAGGAGTGTGTGAGAAAAAGAAATGACGGCATTGATTAAATATGGAATTATGTATGTAACAAAACAAGGATGAAAATGCATAGCTGCTATTGTCCTAATTTCTCCAAATGGTCTTGTGGATATAGTTGGTATTTCTAAACCCCCTCTTCCATTGTGGATTCCATTCTCATTTATTTTCAGTAAGTACCTCAGTTGGTCCATTGCACTTGTTATTGTGAAGCAATCACTATTCCTTAAGAATATGAGTTTTATTGATACTACCACTTATATTTGTTGTAATTCTTCATTAAATTCTACCACCAAATATAAAAGTATTAGGAGAGGCTTCTTGGGTTTTATATATTATTCTCCAATCTGTATTACTTAACAGCATCCTATTTACTCTTTTTTTTTGACCAATTCATTTTATTGTCTTTACTATTCCCACCTGCCTCCCTTAAATATTATTTTTTTAAATTTTTTTTATTAGTTGCTCAAAACATTACAATTGATAATAATAATTTAAAAACAGCCTTCCTGCCCAGCTAAATAGCCAAGTCTTTGTCTGATGATTGAATAACATAAGCCCTAAACTGATAAGTCAATCATCTTCCATTTTAGTGGAATCATGACAGTGACCATTGATGACAGCATCACTACCTTGAAACTAAGCACTCTCAACTTTAAAATTCATTGCAGAAATAGAAAAAAAATCTTGCAGTGAAATTCTGGGAGTAATAATGAGAAGAACCACTCAAAACTTTTTAACAGTTACATGGAACATAGCATGGAGAAGCAGCATCAATTATTGCTTGTTTGGTTGGAATATACAATGTCTTTTGTAGGACTTCTACACCATTTTTAGCAGGGTTGTCTCTCAGTTGGCATGTAATTGAGTCTACAACCAGAACACCTTTCATAGATTGGTATCTTTCAAATAATAGTTACAGGAAACCAGAAAACCCCACATATTTGTATGCCCTGGTTCCCTTTTATTGCTGTAAAATAAAATTTCTTGGTCAAAGAAAGTCATGTGTTATGATAGTAAATGAGCAACTTAGAAAAATCATGAATGAAAATGCCAGCAAAAAATACTGTGTACAGGAAAGACAAATCTGTGTACAGAATAGAAGTTCATTGCACCAAAGTAGCATGCTGTCCTTCATGAGAAAAGAATCCAATGTAATCAGTGTAATGCCAGTTAGCTGTCTGGCCCTACAACATAATACCAGAGGCTCTGCACTAGATTCTAGTATTGGCATGAAAGGCATTTAGCCATGAAATCCAGATCAGTCTCAGTGTAAGTGAAGTCCACTGAGCCTGTGTGTAACTTTTAGCACTGTCACCAAGATCACTTTGTTTATCAATCCATTGGGCAAGTACTGGGATGACTTGGGAGAGGGATTGATTGATATCTCCAACACAGGTTATCTTGTCTATATGGTAATCAGGATATTTCATCATGGAAATTTCCATTAGTAGCCTATGATAAGGAACATGATGTTCTCATTTGCTGAGTCCATTCAGCAAGGTGTGTATACCTCTTTGCTTTTTTTATCTTCTCTTCATAAATTTTCCAATCATGTTCTTTCTCCATCCTTAGCCACATTGGCAAATGATTAGCTGTTGTTTAAAAGTAAATATATGTCTATGCTTCTTCATGGCTCCTTCAAGTGAACAATCAGATATATTTCTCAAAAATTCTTTCTAAAGAGAGGATTTTTCTTAATCACTGACTTTGAAGGTTTCCCATTTGGGATTCTAATGCTTCGGTAATTCACTTCTGACTGGCATCAGTGTAAAATGGGTCCACCAAGCAATGACTACTTCAGTACACTGCATCTTACACTGCAATTTCTACTACTTACAAGAGTTCAGGGAGGCAGGACACTCACACAGATTGAGTGAATAAAAAAGCTTCATTCCTCAAAAATAGGCAAGAAGGACAGTAGCAGCCTATGACTCATGGAAAGACAGCCCCACAAGACTCAGGAAAGCCACCTAGGGCAGATGTGCCCCACATCACAATACAGTTGGGGAGCCTCAGAAAGCTGTCTGACTTGGGTTTACCTCCTAGGAATCACTAGATGAAAGCACTGTAGATCTCCTTTCCCAGGAAGGAAAAGAACAGAGTGAGATTGTTCCAGCCAATTCCTCCTTATCTCAGGGTGTATTATTCCTGGCACATTCTATAGTTATTCTTGAAAACTGCAAGCAAGCAAGAAAGAGAAACTGGGTTGATTGTCCATGGCCACCCTGAAAACTGTCAGGGTATAGTGAAGAAGGATTTTTAAATTAGGGTCATTTTTTTTCCTTCCCTCCATCACTTGTTATGAATAATACCTACCAGAAGTTAAAAAAATGTGTACTAAAATACAGGTGGCATGAAGCTTGGGACATATACTCTTTCACATGTGCTCTAGAATTTAATCATGCCCAATTTCAAGTCCACTTTTCTTTTGAGAATGGGATCTTGCTTCATACACTCAACTCTGTAGCTTGCTACATCAGAGATGTCCACTTCATTCCAGCCAGAATCAAGTAAAATAAGAGATATTTGAATACAATACTTCATTCAGTCTGCTAACTGAGTGGGTTACTAAGCTGCTAATGGGTGGGTAGCGTGTGCTCAGGGCAAAAGGATGATACATGTCCCAGGTGGAATGGAATGGGATGGTGAAATATTTCATCATGCCACTCAAAATGCTGTGCAATTTAAAACTTACGAATTATCTGGTTCTTGGAATTGTCCTTTTAATGTACGTGGACTATGGTTAGCCATGTATGTTTATCACTGTAGAAAGTAAAACTACAGATAAGGAGGACTAATATACATAAATGACAATATTAAATTATTTCAAAAGTGAAGAGTGTCCAACCAACTAAATTATATACTATTCCATCTTCTACCATAAGTAGTAGAGACTCTGTAACTTTTCTGATTGTGTTAATGATATAGAATCATATTTTTACAATATGGAAGTTACTTTACATGTTTAATTAAATTTTGGATTTAAGAGTATACTTTTATCTCTAATTATGGGGTCATTGAAAAAAGGGTCAGTTTTCATTGATAAATGGTTATTATAAAGTTGAGTTATTTCTGGTAGTGGTTCTAATTCTGTCTCTAACTATTCCATGACATTCATTATCAATACTGCTAATTTCAACATATTTAACTTTATTAAAGTTACCTGTTCTTTGGTCAGAGGACAAGTCAGGCTCAAATCTTCTGTTGGCTCTGCATTTTGCTACAAGAGTGACCTTGAGCAATTAAGTCAGTCTTCACCTCTGAAGTCCTCACATTGCTCATCTGTAAGATGGTGCCATTAAACTTGGTTTTCCTTCTTAAAAATTTTTAAATAAATAATCAAATGAGTTGGTCTTGGTTGCACATGACTGTAATCCCACAGTGACTAAGGAGGCTGAGGCAAGAGGATCCTGAGTTCAAAGCCAGCCTTGGCAACTTAGCAAGGCTCTAAGCAACTCAGTGAGAACCTGTGTCTAAACAAAAATACAAAAAGACTAGGAATTGGTTCAGTGGTCAAGTGCCCCTGGGGTTCAATTCCTAGTACCAAAAAAAAAAAAAATTTTTTTTTGAGGTAAATTAGTGAGATTGTCTCAAAACACAAAAATATATAAAGAATTACAGCACAACTTTTCATTTCTCTGGTGGTATGTTATGTAACATCACACCATATGAGCAGTCATACATGTACCTAGGATAATTATGTCCATCTCATTCCACCATCTTTCTTGCCCTCATGCACCCTCCCCGCCCCTCCCTCCCCTTTGCCCCATCAAAGCTCTTTCATTTTTCCCATGACCCTCCCATTATGCAACAGCATCCACTTATCAGAGAGAACATTCAGCCTTTGTTTTTGGGGAATTGGCTTACTTTGCTTAGCATAATATTCTCCAACTCCATCCATTTACCTGCAAATGCCGTGATTTTATTCTCCTTTAGTGCTGAGTTATATCCCATTGTGTATATATGCCACAATATGTATGTATGTATGTATGTATGTGTGTGTGTGTGTGTGTGCATATATATAAAAACTCAAGGCCTCACAAGTGCTAGACAATGGCTTTACCACTGAGCCACAATCCCAACTACAGTTTCTTTATCCATATCTATTGAAGGGCATTGCTTCTACAGTTTAGCTGTTGTGCTATAAACATTGATATGGCTGTATTACTATAGTATGCTGATTTTAAATCCTTTGGGTATATACCGAGGAGTTGGATAGCTGGGTCAAATAGTGGTTCCATTCCAAGTTTGCTAAGGAATATCCATACTGCTTTCCAGATTGGTTGCCTCAACTTGTAGTCCCATCAGCAATGTACGAGTGTGCTTTCCCCCCCACATCCTTGCCAACATTTATTGTTATCTGTATTCTTAGTAACTGTTATTCTGACTGGTGTGAGATGAAATCTTAGAGTAGTTTTGATTTGCATTTCTCTAATTACTAGAGATTCTGCTGTCACATATACCTAATTAAAATAAATTAATTAATTGTAAAAAATAAAATAAAAAGGGCTGGGAATGTGGCTCAGTGGTTAAGCACCCCTAGATTCAACCCCTGGTACCAAAATAATAATAATAATAATAAATTATTATTATTATTATTATTGCTGAAAAAATATAAAGAGCTGGGGATGTAGCTCAGCTCAGTGGTAAAGCACCTCTGGGGTCCATCCCCAATACAAAAAAAAAATTCAAATGGTATCATACACATGAAAACTTCATAAAACTGCATATTAACATCATATTATCATTAAATTTGTTTTGTTTGGTGCTGGGATGGAACCCAGATCCTACTTGCACATCCCAGACAAGTTCTTTACCACTAAGCCATATACCCAGCCCTTAAATGTATTAAAATGTATTAAATGTATTAAAATGTTTTCCTTCCCAGATCTACTTGGTTTTATACCCTCCTATCAACAGCTGTAATCATATCAATGATTTGGTAAAAGTTCAGCAAGACTTAATCACTTGCTATATGGTGAATACTGCTCCAAACATTGATCAGTCATCTGTCAAGATAGACAAGGTCAAAAATGAAGATTTAAAGCACACATTAAAAGTGGTTTACTTTTTCACAGGTACATATGTCCCAGCCATCTAGTCACCTGTCTTGTCACAGATCTTCTGAGAACAATCCTCATGGTGCTTTTAGCATCTGCTTCTTGTGGCTTGAAGCAAGTAAACTAGAAGAAACCTGCTAAACTTTTAGTGCCTGCAATAATGGATTAATGAGCATCAGAGATACTTTCCTACTATAAAAAAATGATAAAATGAAGCAAAATATATGAAGGAACTCTTTGAACAACAGACTGTGCAGAATTGTCATAAAAATTTAGAATCTGTGGCTGGGGATGTGGTTTAAGCGGTAGCGAGCTCACCTGGCATATCTATCTCCACCATAATGTGCTGCTTCATCACAGACCCAAAAGTAGTAGGCTCAGTTGACCATGGACTGAAACCTTTGAAACCATGACCCAAAATAAACTCTTCCTACTTATAGGTTGTTTATTTTGTTACAGTGACAGAACACTAACTAACACACGTAACTGACAATTAAGTAGGCACTTGCACTTCAAGTCAATAAATCAATGAATGATTACTGAGTTTTAGCTCTGACTTTCTGGATCACCTCCTGTCCATTCCAGATCTGGGACTCAAAGGGATTACACAAATGCTGAGACAGTTTCTCTTTTATGTGCAGAATTGCCTTTCAATAACCCCCACCTATATTTCTTCCATGTATATTCTAACCAATATAAATTTTTCTATTGCTGTATATTCTTAACTTTTGTTTCCTATCAATAGAGAAACAGATCTGTAGGTTCCCTTCCTTTGTAGTATTTACTGACAATTATTGAAAGACATAAAAATAAAAAACCATCTCTGTTCCTATTTCAAATCCTTCTACATACTTTATTTCACCTTAATTTTCAAACATGTCCACAAATGTTTAAAGTTCTACATTGCAATGTTAATAATCCTGCAATCAGATCAAAGAGGATAATGTAAAAAATGCAATTAATACTCATTGCAATAGCATTATGAATGTTCAGGGGAAAAAAAATGTTTTGTGGCATAGAAACTCACCATAAGAAATCTTTAAAATTTTTTGTTATGTGAAATTTTAAATTTAAAAGTATTCAGTGTGGCTAATATATCTTTCATTCCACCATCCAACTTCAACACTTACCAATTCATAGCCAATATTATGTCACCTGCTCAATATTCATTTTCCCTCTCCCATGTAACTTTTAAGCAAATCTAATACATATATCATTTCATCCTTAAGTAATTGACTACATAACTCTGAAAATCCTATTTTTAACAAAATTATGTTTTTTCATATCTGAAAAGTAAACATTCAATGTTTAAATTTCCAGTAGTCTCAGATACCATAGGTCACTTAAAATTTTTACAATTTAAACTTGAAATAAGAATTATCATAATAAGAATTACCCTTGCAATAAGATTCACACATAGCAATCTGTTATTCTGTTTTAAAATATTCTTTGAACTAATAAGTTTTCTTTCTCTCCCTTTCTCTCTCTCTCTCTCTCTCTCTCTCTCTCTCTCTCTCTCTCTATCTATCTCTATCTCTCTCTCTCTCCTTCTCACTTTCCCTTATTTGTTGAACAAAATGGGTTGTTGAGTTGTTTATCCTGTAGAAATTCTCCCCAATTTTTGTTTTTGATTTTTTAAAAATCTAAGTGCATCTTAATTCAGAGCTCTGTGTAAACAAATATACCTTTAGAATGTTTCACTCACTACTTGTGATTGTGTCCCCTAAAAATTCATATGTTGAAGTCCTGACCGAGAATTTGATGGTCTTCGGAGCCTTTAGAGGTAAGCAGGATTACATGAGATCATGAGGATGGAGCACTGATATGATTGGATTAGTGCACTTATGAGGAGAGATACATAGAGCTTGCTTTCTTTTTCCCACCCCACTCATACATCCAACAGACACAAAAAAAGTGCGGCAAGAAGGCAGTACTGTGTAAGCCAGAAAGAGAGACTTCATCAGGTCAAGGTCATGCTATCACCCTGATCAGGAACTTTCAGCTTCCAGAACTGTAAGAAAATAAATTTCAGCTATTTAAGCCAAAAATCTGTCATGTTTTGTTATGGTTGCTCACTCTGACAAAGCCACATACTACAGATTTTGTTCACATTTAATTGATAAATTACATTTCTATTGCAGGTTATCAAAAGATATCACCTTCTTTGTTACTGTAACTAGAGGGCCATGAATTTGGGCTGAAATTCCAGATTTCTCCACACTAAAGACTTTAAGATCTGCATCAAGAAGAACAAACAGTTGAATCAAGTTGGAGAGTTCTTTATCATTTTGTGATAATTTCTAGCTCTAGATAGGAACTGATACTTGATCCTTTCTCTACCCATTCCCACATTTTTATACCCATGAACAACATTTGTTTGATAGCGAAATTTTAACCCTGGAGATTTATATTGGCAGGATTTTCTTCTATCTTTACTTAGTAACTTAAGCTCCCTAAGACCAATAACAACATGATTTCATGGGACACCAATAAAACAGCAGTCTTGAACAGAAAATGCACTTGGTTCTTTGTGATAATTTTGTTCCTATTTTACTGTGTGATGAATTTTAACTTTTCCTCAAAGCTCATTATGGGTAACATGTCACAATACACACACACACACAAAAATATAGCAACAAAGAGATATTTTTCTATTAAGGCCATTTAGATGTCCCTTTCTCTATTGCATGGGGTGAGCTTAGCCAGGCTGGTATGTAAACTGGAAATCAATCGCTTTAAACCAAGAGCACACAAATGACCAGTGTGTTGATTAGTGTGTTGTTATTTGTTTGTACTTTGCCCTGGAGCTGGAATGACACACACATTAATCCTCAGAAGCAATGAATTCAAAATAACTTATCTTCTACTTATAAATGAAGTACAATTTTCAGTTTTTTAATGAAACTAATGGAAACATAACTTTTCATAAGAAAGTCATTGAGTTTCAGCAAAACATAGCAAAAAGGCAATGTTTAATTTGATTCAAAATTTCTTTTTTGCTTAGGACCCAGCAACTTCATATCCTCACAGGTTGGGATTTAGTTGGTTTTAATTTTCATGCTGAGTTTGGTGAAAGGGAGGGTTCAGGGGATTAGCAAGGATGGTGGAATGTGATGGACATCATTATACAAAGTACATGTATGAAGACTTGAATTGGGTGTCAACATACTTTATATATAAACAGAGATACAAAAAATTGTGGTATATATGTGTATTAAGAATTGTAATGCAAACAACAACAACAATAAAGTGCATGTATAAAGATATAAATTGGCATGAACATACTTTACATACAGAGATATGAAAAATTGTGCCCTATATGTGTAACAAGACTTGTAATGCTTTCCACTGTTGTCATGTATTTAAAAAAATAAATTTAAAAAATATGCTGTGGTGGGTAATAGAATAACTCGTGATCCTTTAATGTAAACTTCATGAATAACATAGATTAACCCAATGCACTGCTTACAAAGCTACGAGGAAAACATTTTTGGTTTGTCCTGATTTTGAAACTGAGATCATTGATATTTTATAATTGCATATTTTGGATAAATAGTTTTACAAAGATAAGACACTCATTGCAGTTATCTGCTAGTAAATTCTTTGTCACTAGTTCTAGCAAAATAATTTTCTGACATTAATAGCTCCCAGCAAAATAAGGAGTAAGTCTATTAAACAGGATGCACAGATTCTGGGAATTATGACTCCATTGCATCATGTAGATTAATTTCTTCCATGTTTGGAAAGTTCCATAAGAAACTCACTAAGCTTCCAACCTCTCTAACACGTAATTGCTCTGATGAGACCCCTAAGACATGTTTTTATTTGCTACTGAAATTTGACAACTTAGTCCTAATCTTAAATAATAACTTGTTCTTAAACTAAAATTTGAGAAGTTTGAACAAATTGTAACTTTCATGAAGAGATTATTAGAAATCAGGGTTTGGATTTGGTTCTGTGCTAAAATAGGAATTAACTACTTACATTGTTAATTTCATTCTAAAATATTCTAATTTCCCCAAACTGAACAAAATGTAAATCACCATTAAGATATTGCTGTTTATAAAATTGGTTCTCACAGCCCTAGAAGCTATCCTCTTCTACACTAAAAGTTAGCCCCAATGGAGGAAGTTGAAGATAAAGCATTTCTTTGAGTAGATAATAGGAATACTGTCCTCTCATTCTAACAAAACATATAAGAATTTGCTGCCTGATATCTGGCCAAAAGAAGAGGAACTAGAACAAAGACAAGTTGCCATTGCTACTTATACAGCACCTGCTTTATGAATAAGCATAAAAATCTATGCAACCTTTCACTTTCAGTCTGTGTATGTCTTTTTCCTATCAGATGACTCTCCTAATGATGCTGGGAAAACTGAAAATCTATATGCAACAAAATGAAAGTAAACCCCTATCTCTCACCATGTACAAAACTCAAAGTGGATCAGGGACCTATGAATTAAACCAGAAACCCTGCATCTAATAGAAGAAAAAGTAGGCCCTAATCTCCATTATGTTAGATTAGGCCCTTAACTTCCTTAAGAAGATTCCTATAGTGCAAGAATTAAAATCAAGGATCAATAAATGGGATGGATTCAAACTAAAAAGTTTCTTCTCAGCAAAATAAAAAAATCAATGAGGTGAACAGAGAGCCTATGTCTTGGGAGCAAGTTTTTACATCAGATAGAACACTAATATTTAGGGTATATAAAAAACTCAAAAAGCTAAACACCAAAAATAAATAAATAAATAACCCAATCAATAATAAGTGGGCCAAGGACCTGAACATATACTTCTCAGCAGATGATATACAATCAATCAACAAATATGTGAAAAAAAATCTTCATTGTCTCTGGCAATTAGAGAAATGCAAGTCAAAACTATTCTAAGGTTTCACCTCACTCCAGTTAGAATGACAGCTATTAAGAATACAAACAACAATAAGTGTTGGCAAGGATGTGGTAGAAAAGGTCCACTCATATACTGGTGGTAGGACTGCAAACTAGTGCAGCTAATATAAAAAGCAGTATGCAATTCCTTGGAAAACTGGGAATGGAACCACAATTCGACCCAGCTATCCCACTCCTCAGTCTATACCCAAAGTACTTAAAAACAGCATACTACAGGGACACAGCCACATCAATGTTTACAGCAGCATAATTCACAATAGCTAAACTGTGGAACCAAACTAGTTGACCTTCAGAGTAGATGAATGGATAAATAAAATGTGTTATTATTCACAATGGAATATTACTCAGCAATAAAAGAGAATAAAATCATGACATTTGCAGGTAAATGGAGTTGGAGAAGATAATGCTAAGTGAAGTTAGCCAATCCCCCCAAACCAAATGCCAAATGTTTTCTCTGATATAAGGATGTTGATTCATAGAGGGTTTGGGAGGGGGAGCATGGGAAGATTAGACAAACTTTAGATGGGGCAAAGAGGTGGGAGGGGAAGGGTGAAGGGAGAGGGCATGGGGGTAGAAATGAGGATGGAATGAGATGGACATGATTACCCTAAGAACAGGTACGAAGACACGAATGGTGTGAATATACTTTGTATACAACCAGAAATATGAAAAATTGTGCTTTATATGTGTAATATGAATTGTAATGCAGTCTGCTATCATATATAACAAATTAGAATAAAGTTTTTTTAAAAATCAATGTTAAAAATAAAATGCAGCAAGTATTAAAAGCCAGCTTGGCTTTTAATTCGATGGAAATAAGGACCTTTCATATCTAAATGTAATTTTGAGACATGCTTATAAATAACAGCCCGAGACTTTCTCTCCTATTAGATAATTAAGGGAGGGAAACAAACTTAGTTTTAAATTAACAAGTTAATTTATATAGTTCAAATATTAAGAATCTGGGCATCAAACTTTAAAAGAAAAATTTGAGTATTTTCATTCATGTCAATGTACCTTTTTTAAATGTTTTCTTTTTAACTAAAAGATGTTACTTTCTAAATACTTCTTATAGTCTTACATGAAATAAAATATATTAAATTTCAAAAAAAAAATCTATGCAAGCTCACAAAGACATGCACACACAGGCATACATACACACATAGGTTAGGAGTTGAGGGAAAAATTCACCTTTCAGTGTTTGCCAGAGCGGAGAGAATTTTAGGGACTTCTGTGGACTAACAGCTAAGTGTCCCACCTTATCAATCCTCCCCCCACCCATAAACTTAATCTCTAAACTCACACTCTCTTTAAGGAGATCCTCCTTGATGTTTAGTAAGCTCTGAGAGCTGTGTCAAATCAGAGTTCACTAAGAATTCTTCTCCTGACAAGTAGTTCTCCTGAGTGCTTAGTTTTAGAGAATTTCCTCTGGCCTCCTCTATCTGATCACAACACTTCAGGCTGCTCCAACCTATGAGCCCACAGACAACAACTTCCTTTTGCCTACCTTCCGTGGGACTATTGAACTATCCCAAGTCAGACCTTACACCTAGCTATTCCATTTTACAAAAGAACCATTTTTTTGGTTTTTTGGGGTTTTGTTTTGTTTTGTTTTGTTTTAGCTTTTCTTTTCTTCTCTAGTTTTTTTTTTCTCTCCTACCCCTTGCCCATCTCTTTCTTCATTCTTCTTCCTACATTGTCACAGCCATATTCTTCTGTGAAAAACTTTTTTTTTCATTGTCAAAGCACATTGGCATGGATTAACAAACTCCACACAGAACTATTCCCTAACTGGAGGAATTTTTTTTTTAAATAAACATTTCTTAACAATGCTTATTTTGTTTTCCACCAATACAATCATGACACCTTGAATGTTCAGGGGAATTACATGCTGGGTTTTGAAAATAAGTTCAAATGCTTATTGGGAATAAGTTCAAGAACCAAAAGCCATTTTCTGCTATTTACCTTGAATTTATACATTGCAGATTATAATGATCCCTGATCTCATTCTTCTTACTCAAAGAAGTGCTTCCGAGATCCAACTTAGCCACCTGGAAAAGGTGGTTAACCTCTGAGGCAGTGCCTAAACTCCCTTTGCTGCTCTGGCATTTGTGAGGGAATGTTGGCCAGGGCTTGGGACAAGATAATCAAGTTGGCTGCCTTTTAAGAGAGAAAAGGTACTTATGAGGGACGTGGGGAATCCGAATTTACCCAACTATGGAATTCCCAAACTCTCCATCGCTTTCAGAAGTCAAATTGGACCTAGACCTGGCCTCAAGAGAGGACAAAATCGGGCTGTAAGGAGATCAGGAAAAGACAAATGTCGGGATTAGAGCTAGTGAATCCTGGGCTGGGACCTGTCACCATACACACAGAACTTGCGCTCTGGGGCCAGCACTGGGCATCAAAACCTCGCTGTTCACCAGAATCTTGACGGTTCACCTCTCCTCTGGCCAGTACTTTCCAGCTCCCCAAACCTTGTCTTCCCAATCCGGAAGGTGCAGGGGCCAAAAGCTGCTTGGACGTCCCCAAGGGACTGGCTCACCCCCACGTCCTAGATCACCCAGTGGGGGGTCTTTGTCACTTTCCAGCCTAGTAGGCCACTGTTGCCATCCAGAGCCATCAATCCTTCCCGGCCTTGAAATGTGAGTCCGGATTGCCAAGGAAACTATTTCCGCGCCCTGGCACTGCCTTCTGCCCATCTCCCGCTTTAGGTCTGACCTTTTGCCCCACGCGCCACCTTTCTCTGGGCACCTTATGACGCACAAAAGAGAGGCACCGCTGCAACCCCACACCGCAATGGTCGGAGGTCCTAGAGCTGGCAAAGCTGCCTGGAACCAAGCAAGAAAAGAAACTTCTTGGGCGCTCTGTAGCCCGCGCAGGATACGCGGTGAATTACCGCTGCCCAAAGCCCAGGCAGGAGCGCGTGAGCAGAGGGAGGAGCCCAAACACACCCAAGGGGCTGACCTGGGCGACCCGGGGCTGGGAGGGGCGGCGGGGACCGCAGCGGCAAGGCGGGAACCCCCTATGCTCGCTCCTCTAAGCTTCACTCCCAGGATGTGGCCCCGCTGCTGCGGGCTACTGTGCTGGGCTGTGAGTTTGTCTGGCAGCTTCTACTGAGCAGCTAATAGTATAACAACCGGGCTTTGATAAATCTGAACTAATTACCCCTCTTAATTAAAGTCTTTAGCAGTTGTTTCACTGTTTTGGCAAGAAAACAGGAGAGACTTGCAGTTAGAAAACACCAGAGCCCGAGCTCACAGCGGAGCTGCTGATTAACACTTGAAGCGTTTCAAGGACCTGGCACCCGCCACAGTTTGGTTTTCATCCATGTTTCCTCCTTGAATGGGCGTATATTCGTCTATAAACATATACACATGAAAAACATGGAGCTCTCTTCGCCAGCAGTGTAAAAATCAGTATATGCTTCAGGAAGCAAACAATAGATACCTTTCAAAATGATATTATGGTGCTTTGGTGGAAATGTGTCACACGACTCCTAGATACGTTGTTCTCACTTTACTGTGCACTACCAGTGTCAGAAGACCCAAACCAAAGTCATGTTTCTGATAGAAAACTACGCATTTTCTCTGACCTTTACTAAATTTCATAACCTTACCCAAAGCTGTAACCACATGCAGAGACGAATTGCATTTGGTGAATATTCAGATGTTAGCATTTGATAGTAATCAAAAGTTGAACTTTTTCAAAAGGAGGAGAGAGGGTCAGAACCAGAGATCTTTAGTTGAATAATACAAACAGACCTCTAAAGTTTGTTGATTAAATAATCATGTTCCAAGTATTTATTTCCAACAGTCAATGAATCAACTTTCACGTGCAAAAATCAAAACCGAAATTCAAATTCATTCATAATGAACCACCCTTATCTATTGTGTATGGGTGTTTGTGTACCTATGTGCTCACGAATGCATAGTGCACCTTTTCAGGCACACACATATGTGTGTGTGTGTAACATACACACAGTGTTGTTACTTCCAAGGAGGACATAGTGATAAACAATCAGCAGGCATCTTGAGACAGCCAAATTGACACAATGGAAATATATACAATAATAAAATTAAAATGGTGCAGCATTCCCGGGTAGATAATACAGATCTCAATAAATACAGCAGAAATTTGTTTAAAAACAAAACAAACACCATCTCTCCACCCGAGATGAAGTCTTTCCAAATTAAAAAGAAAATCATAAAACCCTCCAAATTTCTCATAATTGTTAGTGCCTATATAGAATATAATACACAAAACCATTTAGCAGGTGCATGCAAGAGGCAAAAGGCCAAGAAATGCAGAGGTTTCTGGTGCGCCTCAAAGTGTGGGGCCCAACATGCCCCGGGTTCTGCAGACGAGCTAGGACCTGGAGGTTGGCTCTAGTCTGCCTCTGCCCCTGCAGTAGGGGCCCCAGCTGGGGGTGAGAAGAAACTTGGCCTCAATCACTGGTGGCCCTGGTGGAGCCCAGGCTGCAGAGGCCCTGGGGGCGGCAGAGGAGGCTGCAGAGGTGGCAGAGTGGTAGGGGGCTGCTGCTGTAGCGGAGGCGGCACGTCGCTGCCTGGCTCCCCAGCCGGCGTGCGGGCCAACCCCAGACTGCTGTCGTGCAACTTGCGGACGTGCTTCTTGAGGTCAAAGTTCCTGCAAAAGCCCTTGCCACACGTGGGGCAGGTGAAAGGCTTCTTATCGTTGTGGGTGTGCATATGGAAGGTGAGGTTGTAAACCTGGTGGAAAGCCTTGTTACAGATATTGCACTTGAACTGCTTCTCCCCGCTGTGGGTCAACTTGTGGTTTTTGTAATTCCCTGAAAGAGACAAATGACAGGGAGGTGATTCTGAAAGGAGCTTGAAATGCAGGGGAGGGAGAAGACATCGAAGATTAGCGAGCAAGCTCCACAGAGCTGCCTGAGCTGTAACTGCCAGTTCAGGGCACTGGATTCCCTCAGTTTATTTTTAAACATCAACCTGGAGGGCCTTTCCTCTTCATTCTAATATACACTCATTAATTCAGTTATATAAATAGAGAAACAGCGGTTCATATATCCCCTTGGTATATGAACCATACCTTTCTCTAACACTAATCAGACTCGGGGGTAGGGTCTTAGAATTGGCAACCTACACCTCACATAACTATTTGCACTTTAAATATCGTTTTCTAAAATATCCCAAAAGATTAAGTATGGCTTTGGCTAAAACAGCCATGAGAGACAACATCTCCTGGGTTCAATACCTTTTTGATGAAATCCTTTGCCACAGAATTCACACACAAACGGTTTGTAGCCTGCGTGTATTCGCGTATGTGTGTTTAGAGTGGAACTTCTATTAAATGCTTTACCACACTGGTTGCATTTGTGAGGTTTTTCCTAGGCAGGAGGGAGGAAAAACAGAGGAATTAAGGTGTTTTGTTATTATTATGTGCAGTCCTGCAAGCAAAACAGTGATGCTCTAACACTTTTAAGCATAACAAAGGCAAATGATATGTTGCAACTCCCCCAGATAGCACATTTAAACACATCTTATGCTAAAGAATAAGGTTTTATCGGTCATTTCAGCGTTCCTAAGTATACCAGGTGAATCTGAGACAGATGAACACACCTGCGTGTGAATGATCTTGTGCCTGCACAAGGTGCTGGCTTGTCGGAAGCCCTTTCCACACACTTTGCATACGAAGGGTCTGGCTCCTGTGTGCACCGGCATGTGACGGGTTAAGTTGTAGTGCGCGTTAAAGACCTTAAAATTAAAGACACGTAGAACAGGTTAGCCAAACAAGCACACTGAAATTAAGCACTCTGAAACTAGGGAGGAGGGGGGGAGGAAGTATAGCAATTGTATACAAATAATTATCCCCCAAAAAATAAGGAAGGAAGGGAAAGGGGAGAGAGAGAGAGAGAGAGAGAGAGAGAGAGAGAGAGAGAGAGAGAGAGAGAGAGAGAGAGAGAGACTTCTTCAGAGTACTTGCCTTTCCGCACACTTCGCAAGTGAAAACTTTGGGCTTGGCATTAGGAGATCCTCGGCTGAAATCCGAGGTTTTGAACGCAATTTTTTCTGACAGAAGCTGGGCGCTTTCTTTCATGTAATGCTGCAACTGAGCCTGAGACAGGTCCTTGAAAGCTACTCCGGAAGGATACTTCTCCACCGCCGGGACCACCAGTTTATTCCTTTCGGCTAAATATGTTTTTGGCTGCGGGTGCAAAGGGGAACTGAGAAAGTAGGAGGCCACCGGGTGGATGTTCACGCCGGCTGCCGGGTGGCACGGGCCATCACCTCTGTTCAGGTAGCACAGGGCGCCCATGGCGTGGAAAGAAGAGTGGTTGACCACACGCGGCCTTACCAGCTTGTACTGCTGCAGCGGCAGTGCATCACGGGCCAAGTCGCCCTTCAGACTCAGAGCGCAGTTGAGCAGGTCGCTGCAGCTGAACGCTGGCGCGGAGGGCGCTACCGCGGGCGCCGCCGGGGCCTCCAGACTCGCCTTCCTCGGCTCTGAGCCGGTCACTCCTGCCTTGGAGCTCGTGTCGTAAGCCACAGGCACAAAGGGGATCATGCAGGGAATCGACGAGTTGAGATGCAGAGAGTGCTTGGGGTCCCCTTTGGGCACGGTTCCCTGCAGGAAGTGAGGGACAGGCAGGGCCTTGGGCTCTGGGGTGCGCGCCATAATTCGTTCGATGGAGAAAGCCAAGGGTTTGGATGTGCTCATCACGTTGCCCCGGGCTGAAGCAGTCGCTAACATTTTGGTGGTCGCGTTGTGGCAGCTACTGTCCATGTCTGAGTCGCCAGCGTCCGTCAGCCGGGGCTGGGCTGCGCAGTCGTTGCCTTGTTCCCTGCTTGTCACAGACCTGCGGAGAGGAGGACGGGCACCATCACCACCAGCAGCCTCCTCCTCCTCCTCCCCAGCATCACCAGCCGAACCTGCCTGCCCAGCCCAATGGACTCCTGCCAGCCCATCGCAGAGTTCTTGGCGCACCAATGACTCGGGGACAATCACTACTTATTTCTATCAATAGAAAGTGTTGTGTCAATAACGCAGCCAAGATCTCGCCAATCGTTAACTTCCAAGAGGAGAAGGTAAACTAGATAATTGCTCAATTCGCTTCCAACAGTCAACAGGAAAACTTTTTTTTTTCTCTGCAGTCAGTGACTACTTTTCATTGGTGAGCGAAGTTCCTCCGCCCAGAAGAGGCGGGGGCGCTCTCTGCATTGCGCCGCGCCCTCCCCTTCGCTCGCGCACTCGCTGGTGCACACTTTGCTACCCTCCAGCCACCCCCTCCCCCTTACTTCCTCCGTCTTTTTAATTCTCAATCTGCTTAACCAGGCTTTAGAGGCCAAGCAAATCTGAGATCAATTTTCTCGTTTAGCTCTAAGTGACATCATCTAAAATCATTGTGCAAGGGCTAAATAAGGAAACAGTCTAATTTCAGGGGCAAATGCCAGGCTATATTTATCAAACGCCAGGCTTCAGAAAGCCTTGGCCAGGAAGTCTTTGGCAGAGAAATCTGACGTTTCCTTGCTTGGTTCCGCTGGACCGTGATCGGGGCCGTGTCGCCTCTTCCACAGTCCTCTTTCTTCCTCCAGGTCTGGGGGTGGCACTCTCTCGGCATCCCAGAGTCTCCAAGGCCCGAACCGAGTCTGGACCATTTGGAAGAAGCCAGCAGGTAACTGGCCTCCCAAAATGCCCCTGAGAATTAAAGGCCTTGGGGAGGCTTGTTATGTGTTTGTGGTTTTGTAAAAGCGATGCCGGTGGCAATAGCCTGAGAGAGATGCACTCCTGTCCACAAAGTAGAGGAGTTGCAAGGAATAAGCGGGTGTCACACCGCAGGAAACTCTGACTTGGATCGGACCCCACCCCGGATACATACAAATACACGCGAGCGCGCGCTTCCATGAGTTTCAGTTGAGAATCCGGAAAGAGCATTTCTTTACAGAACCTGCGCTCAGCTAGAGCTCTTTCCCAGCAGAGCATTTTAAGCACTCAATGTCGAACAGAGAAGGGGAACAGAACTTATTGATCCCCATCCCGGCTACCAGTGTCTACATGCCTCTCCCCAAGCAGTGCCAGCCGCAGCCAGGGTGTCTGTGCTCAGCTGTGCAGCGAGCAGGGCGAACTGCTGTAGCCAGGAGTCGCGGCCACGCCAGTACCTCCCTAAGAGAGCCTGGAGAGCACCATGCCCCAGCAACGTCCCCAAACCAGGCGTCTGCCTGTTGTGGCGCTTGGGCTCAAATTCCTGGGACTGAGCGGTAGAGCGTTTGGAGGGTTTCGGGAAGACTCCAGTAGTTGAGGCTCTGACTGTGCGGGTTCCCGCGGCTCAGGCGGAGCGCGCGGGAGAGCAACTGCGCGCACACTCCTCGGTGCAACCGGTTGAGAGTCAGCGATTGTGTGTAGCTGAGCCCCGAGGTTAGGCGCGCAACCGAGGCTGCAGGGAGCTGGAAGACCCGACCGCTTTGAGTCAGAGCCAGAAAGCACTAAACTGCAAGCACGGGAAGGTACTGCTTGGAAGCCGAGGTAAGTAGCCTCCTGCAGTACTTCAAGGTGCCATCTGCCTGTTGAGTTAATCGTGCCTGGGTGGGTGTGGAGTGGGTGACGGGTACCTGACCAAGCGTGATGTGTTGGCCTACTGGAAAAACCCTGGAAAGGGTCAGCAGTGGGAGTTGGATGAAGGCAGAGTACAAACCATTGCATTGTTAAGCTCTTAACCAGTTTCACCCAAAGATGCTCAGCTGGACCTCAAACGGAGGGAAATGACCTCCAATTATTCCCTCCTCTGTACCCCATTCCCAGCACGGGCCAGGTCAGGATCCCGGGCCCCTCATCCCTACTCTGGGAACCGAGAAAGGTGAAAAAGAAAGAGAGATTGAACTGGGAACCCGCTTGAGGCCCAACTGCGAGGCAGGGCACTTGGGTTTGTGGTGGGGGAAACACTCAAGAAATGGGGGAGGGGAGTTAGTCCTATTTGTAGTTGCAGGCGGCCAAGAGGCCAGGTGGGGGAAAGGTCTGACGCCATCGACCCGCCTTAGCACTAGGTCTGGGCTCTTTCCAGTCTCAGGGTAGCTTCTAGTTGGGAAGACTGATGCAGGGGTGAAGAAGGGTAGAAGGATAGAAGGACGCAATCGTGGGACACTTGGGCAGAGCTGGGACAGAGACGCCATACAAACCAGGAGGAGCTTCGGAGCCCTCTTTCGCTGGGGCACAACCACTTAGGGTTCTGCCAAAATGGAAGTTTTCTTTCCTTTGCTCTTGGGGCAATAGAATCTCTCTTCCTTTCCCCTGCTCAGACAAAAGGACGGGCTTTGCTTGAGGAAGGGGGATAGAGTGGGCGGAGGTCCCTGTCCCACGACAGATGGGTCGCGGTTAAGACTTTAATTGCTGCCTTTTGGGGCGGATCAGATTCCCTTTCCTACCTGCCGCCTTCCAACAGCAAAGAATCCCCCTCCTGCTGCACTCCTTCGTCACAGGGCCAGGTTTAAAGAAAAAAGCAAAGAAACACGAAACAGCTAGGCTAGGGGAAGCTTTGAAGCGCCCAGCTGATTTGCACAACTCACCGGCCCCGGAGCCTTACCGGCCTTCTTGACTGAATGCCACCAGTTTGTTTTACGTTTGTCGCGTGTCCCTCCCTCTTCCTTTCTCCTCCTCCCCCTCCCCTTTCCTTAACGGCAAAAAAGCTTTCATTTGACCTGGGTTAATTTCTTCTTCAGTGGACACTAAATTAAAAAAAGGAAAAATATTGGCTAAGGAGTATACATGTTTTGTATAGTTAATATTTTAACAGTTTGCTTTTCACTGTTCTTTTTGGGATTTGCCTATTTGACAAGTGTTTGAAAGTGTCATTTGAGTAACAAATATGCCAAAGCATCAATTTCTTTTAAAAAAGATAACCCTGCTTTTGTTGATCCTAAAGACTGGAGAAGGACTTTACAAATCCAAATACTGACAGATATTATGACATTTGTTAATATTTTCTATCAAAACTTCACCAAACGTGTTAACTCATAATAATATCTCTATAAAGTCAGGATTGCCTTTAAGTTCAAAATGAATTTAAGAAGTGTTTCTGTCTTATTGTCCAATTTATTTAGTTTTTTTGTTTTATTTCCAAATGTTTGAAAAGGACAAAACAGTAAATGTACCACGTATTTGGCAAATTTTGAAGCTTCTAAAATAGTTCAACACTTTTAAATTGTTTAATTTACTAAAAAGACAATGAGGGAGCCTTGTTGGTTTTGTTAATGGTAAAATAAAAACTCTGTTATAGATTCTTTGGGTTTTCTTGGAGAATCCTATAATTCTCCTTTTTTTTTTTTTTGGTTCTGAGCTTATGATTAAGTGTTCCTCTTCTTTCCAAACACGAAAAGGCAATATTTATTTGCCCTACCCATCTACCTAAATCCCAATGCAAGTCGAATTTTAAGTGTTTGGTTTGTTCTGAATGAAATAAATACCCTGAGGGAGCCAGAACAATCCTTGTTATAAGAGGCCATATAACAAACTTGTATTGGAAACTTCTGGGGGGGAAAAAAGTTCTCCTCCAAAATGACTAAAAGTTATCTCTTCCTAGGAATCTAGCTTTGATTTCAATGTTTTAAACTGTGTTCTTGATATTACTCAAGAACTTGCACAATTTTCCCAGGTTTTCTACTTAAGTCCCGGTCACAAGCAAATGTAGTTTTTGATCAATGCTACTGTGATCTGAGATAAAAAGTGAAATAATAGAACCATAAATCACCAAATAATCTATAATCTTTACATCTTCCTTAATAAGTCACAAAATACTGTTGTATTTTTAAAAATGCATTGGAAAATATTGTCACACAGCCAACATTTTGCCCAATGCATTGATTTGTCCCTGTTTTTATTTTTAAGGGTTTTCAGGCCTGTCAAACATTCATGACCCCCACCCTTTACCAGAAACAACAGTTAGCTTTCTCTTTGCCTCTTATTAGCTGCTTTAAGCTGAAAGGGGGGCGTGTTATTGTTATGATGATGATGATGATGATGATGATGATGATGATAACCCCAGGCATTCAGGAGCATCCACACTTTTTCCTGTTTAATATATAGCACCAAAGACAACACTTTACTTCTAGAAGAGAAAAACATTACCTAAATTCCTCCACAGCCTTTATCGCTGACTGATCTTTTGTTATTTCTTCTGGTGTATAATGGAGGCAGGGTGATGGAATAAGACACAAATAGAAAGGGTTTGCATAGTTCAAGGAAAGTTTTTTGTTTTATTTTTTTCTTTTTGGGTATCTCAGCGTACACAATGGTATCTATGTATCTTTCATATATTTCATTATGAAACTTGGACAAGAAGTTCAAATTTGAGGCTACTAGTGTACCTTTACTTAGTTTGGTAGTAAATTTTGAAAAATCTTGCTTATTTCATATAATCTGTGAGGGACAATATCACAGATTAGGAATATGAGTCTTGCTCTCTCTTGGGGGAGGAGGAGTGGGAGGGCGGTCTGTTGTCTCTAGATCTCTGTTGTTACTATTTCTTTTATATTAGGATTTCGGTTAAATCCAGTGAAATTATTCCTCTCAAAACAACATTTACATATTAAATCAGTTTGTAAAAGAAAGCATAGAGCCCCAAAGTGAGAGCTGTTAATGAGGCGACACACATTACAAACAGCGATCACCTGGGCTGGTTGGTTTTTGTCCCTACACTAATGCTGGGATTTTTCTCGCCCGTTCCCACAGGCCTATGAGGCGCGTCCCTCCGGACTGGGAGGCTACAAGTCAGGGCCGGACTTGATGGAAAAAAGAACTTTATAAACAAGGAATCCAATCTCTCCAACATGTTCGTAGGAGCTGCTTAAAAGTCAAGCAACAAAAACCAGCAAAGTTTTGACTGTAATTTACAACGGCGTTATTGGAAACTGGGAGGTGAACAATTAGAAGATAACCCACCTACCCCCAATTGGGTAGTTTGCTCCACACATGATAACTTTCCTACAACGATAGGAAAAGCTGGTCAGTGCGACTGGCAGATTAAGGTTTCGAAGCAGTCCCGGACAATTTTTAAAACTTACCTAGTGGTCACAAATAAAAACCATATTCAACACACAGTGCGATTCTTTCCTTGATACTACGCACGAGGTTTAAAAGTTTCGTGTTATTTTCAAACTTTCTTAAACGATCCCATGAAATAAAAGTCGAAAATAGAAATTCAAACAATATGGAGCAAAGAATGAACTTACAGGAAGAGGGAAGCAAATAGAGGTAAATCGAAAATCCTTGAGCCAGAAATCTCCAAAGAGCTATTTGTAAATTCAGTTACCTCCTGAACTCCAGCCAATAGTCTCTTCGGCTCTGGAGCGCCCCGCGCGTACCGGTTGTCCTCCGCCGCCTCCGCTTCCATCATCGCTCGGCCTCGGCGGCCCCAAGTCCTGCCTGCCCGGGGGACTGCTTGCGTGCTGCCGGCGGAGGAGCAGAGGCGCCCCGCCTCATTCAGGATTTGGTTGCCGGAGCCGAGCCATTTAATAGAAGCCTGCCGTGAAACAAAAAAGTCGAAAAATCTCCCCGGTCGAGCTCTCCATCTCTTGGTTCTGGCTTGCCGGTCCCAAGCAGTTAAAATGATGTTGGCCAGGCTGAGGGCGATCAAGCTCTGTGCGACTGCTGGGTGGAGTAGCTGGAGAGAGGCTTGGAAGGGACTGGGAAGCTAGGGCGCAACTCCTGGGTAGTCGCCTGCTGGACTTCTCCGCCCGCCTGTTGCACTGCGCGCTTCAGGTCCAGCTAGTCAGCCTGGCCGAGACTTCCAGTTGCCCGGCAGCCGAGGTCAGTCACCGTGGCACTGGGGGCGCATCAGCTCCGGAAGCCCCAAGCCTTCCGGCCTGTCACTGCCCTACGGCCTTTCCCCGGCGTGATTGCGCTCCTCCCTCCTCCCTCTGCAACCCCGCGGGTCCTGGGGCCGCTCCATACCCCCAGTCTGGGAAAAGGCCCGGCACTCCAAAGTTTCGGGAGGGGGCGCCGATCTGGTTTAAGAGACCAAGTAACAGATGGAGGAGAACTCGTGTTTGAAAAGTTTTTGAACAGAACATTCATTCGCTCGATTGGACGTCTCCGGATGTAACCGAAGGGTCATTTAATCTGGATGTCAGGTGAAAGCAAGGCCTGGCAGTGTGGCGCACCTCAAAAGCAATGAGAACATCTTTTTATCGTATCTGTTTGCCATATTCTAAAACTAATTTCAAAGAAGGGGTTGAACTGAGTATGCCCTCCAAAAACATTTCACGTCCATTGTGTTATGTGTCTTGTGTCCCGCCCACCTTGTGTCCCTGCAAATCTTTTCTCAGAAACCCTTTGACCATGGCTTAGTAGTTGGTGTCTCCTATGGTCCTTGGGAGAGAGTTTCCTAATTACATTATTCCATAGAAGACCCGTCTCCATAAGGAAACCTTAGGGTCTTGGTCCCACCCTCCAATTTGTCCTGGCGTTCCCATTCCCGAGTTCTGTGGGTCAATTCCTGCCCTCTCCGGAAGAGGAGATGAGACTGAGGTCCACCGAGGGCAAAAACCCGAAGCCACATCCGACCTACTTCCAGTAGCCCCTGAGGCGAAGGAAGCAACCAGGATGGCCAGCGCCTGGTGGGTGAATGTCCTTCTGCTGTCCCCACTTGGGGCATTTAGGCCTCTCCCTGACCCCATCCTATACTCGCAGTGTGTAGGCTTCAAGGGTTCAACATCCACGCTAAGAAAATCCCAATAAGACCGAGGCTTGGTCCATCATTAAGAAATCTTACTAATGTTTCAAATACTGTTTTTGCCTGCTTAGTTTGAATCACTTTGGAAGTTATTTTTTTCTTTTCTCTTCCCACCATCTCCTTTTTATTCTAGTTCAGTTGATTCTTTGAATTTACTAACACTGAGTCTGTCCTCACAATTAGACTTCTAGAGGAAGAGAGCCTGGTAAACGCCGAGAAGCATGGAGCGCCCCGCGTCGGCGTTGACGCTGGCAACCAGAGAACAGCCTCAACGGCCAGCGGTGACCTCGAGGGGCCCCAGGCTGACGTCACGAACCTGGCCTACCGCGGTGCCCAGGCTTGGGCAGCCGCCTCTAGTCGTGGAAGGCTCCAAGGGTCGAGGGTGGGAAGGGAAGTTGAGTCTAGGGTAAAAAGCTGGAAGAAGAAAGGAACACGGGCTGTGAATCATTCAAAGATTGAATGGGGTCGGCTCCTGTTGCGTGTGAAGGCGGGCGGGGAGAGGGGGGACTCCTCTACCTAACCCTGTGATTCACAGCTTCTCATAAATTTACATAATACAAGGGCGTAGATGTAAACCTAAAGGACAAAAATAATAATTCAACAGCACATATTCCATTTTCGCACCATGAACCTGGATATGTTCCCGGTGTTGGCACATTAGCTGCTTTTCAGAGCTTTTTACTCACTATGGAGAATATCTGAACTTTCACACCACTGTTGAAAAGAGAGGAAACGAGGGAGAAAAAAGAGAAAGTGAAGTTGGCTTTAATGACGCCGATTAAGATTTCTGAGTAAAGGCAAAACTTTTTTTTTTTTCTTTTAAGTAAGCGCATACGCTGTGTATGAAAGGCGGCTGGCATGGTAATAAACGGGGTACCTCGATTTCCAAAGGATCCATTCCCCTTTTATTTGTTTGGCCATATTTTATTCTAAGCAAAATCATTACCTTTCAATATTAATGGGAAATCCAATTTATTATTTTCCTTTAAAAGTGAAGTCTCAACATCTACTGAGAGGAGACACCACTGTCAAGAGGTCTCTTGAAAATTCAGATATAGGATGGAAAAATGAAATGTACCAAATACACGTGATTGCTGTGATGCCTTTTGAATATGCACCCCCCCCTCCCCCAATTTGGCTTAGATGCCACCAGTAATTCAAATTCCAGAGCCCTACCTACAGCTTTTTCTTAAAGATTCCCTGTGGGAATGCCAGGTATGGGGGAAACTAGGGGCAGAGATTGTGGGATTCCAGTAACCACTATTTCCTTATTTTAGCCAGGAGGGTCCTGCACAGTGCCTTCGCCAAGTGCGTCTAGCGGCGCCTGCAGTCACTTAGAAAGCTCAGGGGCACCGTGGTGGATAAGCAGTTGAGCCTTCCTCTCTTTTTTGTTCAATCGCGGGAGTCGTGGTCGTTGGACTTCGGAAATGGGAAAGGAAATGGGAAAGGCTTTTCTTCTTTCTCTGTCTTTCGCATGTTACTGTTGTTTTTTTTTCAAATTTTTTATATTTTTGTTTTTGTTTCTCTCTCTGCAAAATCCGTGCGCAAAATTGCCCATAACTCTTAACAGTTAGCTTGCAGTTGTTATTTCGTATTAATTTCTAGAGGTTTTAGTTTAAAACTCTGTTAGCAGGAATTTAAGAAAACACCCACTTTTTCAAATGAGGGTTACCTATTTTGCCTTCACTTCACCCCCAACTGCCGCTTCGTTAAAGGGTAAAATAGTCCCTCTTTCCCCTCCCTGTTTCTCACTATCCTTTAAATGCTGGATCCTTCAATTATCCCTTGAAATTGAGAATGACCTTTCTTTTTGAAGAAAGATCTTCACAAGTACTCACATGACCAATTTGTCCTGGACAGTTTGAGCATTTAGAATAAATGATGTCAGTTCCCTGCCCTGAGTTGGCCTCCTAGCCCAGGTCTGCCCAGCTCCAGGAAGGCCACACAGCTAGTGGACTCCTTGTTTTTAGGAACCATTACTGACGGTTCCCTTTTGTTTTGAATTGTTTTTCTGTAAAATGGGACTAAATCAAAACCTCCTAATTCCTTGATTACATTGAGATTGAAAAGAGATTTTAAAATAAACCACTTAACATATGAAAAACTATCACTTTGTTTAAAAGTTTGACAAACTTTTCCAAAATTTTTAGACAACTGGATTTAAAAACAATCTCTCTGTTCAATGATAGATTTTAGGTCAAATATGTAGAAATGTTAAAGTACACACAGGATTCAGATTTGCTAAAGATTTTTTTTTTTTCCCTCAGCCTCAAGGACTTCCCTTGTCCTTGGAGGGCCTGTTCACCCACATTCAGTCCTGTTTTCCCCAGGGAACACTTTCTTCTGTAGATCCAGGAATTACCTGTCACAAAAAGCTTTTTTTTTTTTTTTTTTAACCCAGTTTGATTGATTTTATTTCTTAAGAAGCAGTTATTTCTAAAATTAATCAACTTTCCATAGACTATTCTAATTTTATGAAAGAATATTTCTAGTAATCACACAATGTAACAAAAACCTATAGCATTTGAATGAATGACAATGAATGAGCTTCTTCAATTGGTAACTTCAAAGTGTATTTTTTTTTTAATTATTATCAGGCTATACAGCCAGGAGGACCTAACAAAAGCCCTGCCTTCCTTACAATCTGCTCCCTCACCTGGTCTTTTCCTGTTTCACTTTCCACTTTTTTGAGACCTGATCCTGCTGAGTTCTGACCTTTTACTATAAGACCCTCTTTAATGAAATTTTTCTACTTCCCTACCAAAATCTCCTTCCAAAGATACAATTAGCTTCGCTTGCTTGGCATGTTAAGGAAATGCCCTAAAGAATTACCTTTATCATTTAATCAAGTTTTCTTTCATCCAGTTTGTACTCTATAGGGGTGTTACTTGTATGGGAAGGGGAGGGAGGCAGTGCTAAAAAGCAAACCAGAATTGTAGTGAGGCAGAAAATAAAGTAATTTGATACATCATTTTTAATTTTTGCAGGGACTATTGATGTTATCTATGTACAAGTGCACTATAAACAAACCCAGGCCAGGTTGGGAAGATTAACTATTTACTACAGTATCCAATGATTTTTTTTTTTTTAAATTAGCTTCTCATTTGAAATCAACTCTTTACTTCCTGTTGGAAGTGAGAATCACCTAGGGGGAGACAATGTGGATGAAGATTGGGGACAAGTGTAGAATGTTTATTTGTTGTCCCTACTCCCCCACCGTTACTCACAAATAAGCACACAAATATAACCTACCCTCAATGTAAAGTTGAAAAGTTCAGAAAGATGGAAAATATTTTAGTGCTGAATCCCTGGGTTTGGGATTCAGAAGCCGCAGATCGGCTACTTTAAAGGAAACTGGAATGGGGAATAGCCTTCAGGTAAAAATTTAGCCCCATTCCCAGCCAAACCCCAGGGACCCTATCTTCCTCTTTAGAGAGTGTTCAGTTTCTGCCTCCCAAGACCACCATGTGCCTTGCCCCAGCACTGTCAGAGCATGCAACTTCCAGCCACAGATGTGCTGAGTGGTGACCCAGGGGCAGGGCCTCTGTCCCATGCTGATCCTCTGCAGTGTTCTAGTCTTCTTGGCATCCACGAAGTTCTGCCAGTTTAACAACTTGGACAGGGCCAGATGATGGCTCACTCAAAGCTACCTTTTTATGCTTTTCTGCTATGACTGGTACCACCCTGGGTTGCACTCAGGTAGCTGCAACCCTCTGTCTCTGTCTCAGATCTATTTCACAATTTGCAAGTGCCTCCTTATGTTGCATCTCTGTTCTAGGACAGAGCTCACCTGCTCTATTTCCCTTTACTGCTCAGAAAACATTAATGAATACCATCTTCCCTGATATTCTTTTAAACTCTACGTACTGGCCACAGGTCGAAGTCTGGGTTTCCTTATTTGTGGTCTGGCACTTTCCAGATCATTCTTGTCCCATTTCAGAGTCTTGACTACCATCATCCCCAAGCTAACTCATCTCCAGTTGCCTCCCTGCCCAACTGCAGCTTCAGGAGCTGCTGTCAGAAAGGGCAATGCAGTCTATTCAGAGGACCAGCTTAAACTTGCCCCTCCCCTTCTCCTCCTCTTCTCCCAGCAAGCTGGCAGTCTATAAAAGCCAGGAACTGGACAATTCTATCCAGTTCACACACACGCCAGGATACAAGGAGCCGAGGCATCCAAAAGAACTTTGTGTCATACTCAGGAAGAATCGTGGGTGATACTGTTGGTGTGTGTTGGTCCAGGCAGGCCTCCCAATTTTTCTTTGGAATCTATCACTATACTAAGAAATAGTTAATGATGGCCACAACTTATTTCTTGCCCTTAAACCTTATAGGAATCTTTCTTATTGAGTGTCCATTTTAAAGAGAAGTTAGGTAACTTGTTCAAGGCCCCAGTGCTCAAACATGTGGAATAAGTGTGGCTGTTGTTATTTAAACCCATACTGTTCTATCTCTAAGTTCTAGCCTCTTTGCTGCACCCCATGCTGCTGTCAGAGGCACCCCCACCTCTCCACTCCCCTCTATTCATCTGTGATCTTCATTTAGGAACAGATCATGTTATCTCACCTCCTCTTCTGGTTGCTACAAGAGCACACTCCCATGCCTACTGCTCCTATTCTTCATGGATAAAGTCCATGCTTGACTGTCTCTAATGACTTCAGAAACCAAGGCTTGGGGTTTTGCACTCATCTTGCTCTGCTCTGATAAATATGGTAACTAATGTCACAGGGGAGAACAGCTTCCAGGCAGCTCTACACCCCATATTCATCTGATAGTGGGATAGTCCAGGGAAAGTTACTTCCAGAGTTCCCTTTGGTGGTGGTGGTGTGGTAATGGTGGGCTTGGGGCTGCCCCAGCTTCATGTTTCTTGGGTGTGGATGTCACTACTCCCAGTCCGTCTTTGCTGCCCAGGCCCGTGGACACAACTCAATTTGCAGCAAAGTACCAACAGCTAGCCAATGTCTTCCCTGAGGGTTCCCTCCCGCGGGACTTGGAAGCAAAAGAAGGCCACTACCACCGGGTTCTCCTTTATAGGCTTTGTGATGGGAACTCAGTCTAAAGACTTGGTGAGCACTGAAATTCCACAGAGGAGTGGGGCGGGCTGCGGGCTGTCAAGAGGAGACTGGGGTTGCTGCAAACAGAGCCGAGAGCGCGAGGAGGCCAGCTTGGCTGCTATCCCGGCTCACAGAGGCACCGCCGCCAGCGGCGCGTGAACATCTCTCAGGAACATCGATCTATCACCTCCCTTTAGGGACCCAGACCGGGAAATTTCCATTTTCTGTTTTGGGAATTAGAAATAAAAAGAGATCGAGCTCTTGCTCTAATGTCCTCCCTCCTTTCTACCAAATGCTGGACTGGCGGGGCTCAGAAGACCAGGGTCAGGCTCTGGGGCGCCAGAGTAGGGTGAACCTTTGGCGCGCTGGGCTCCCTGCGGCCAGTGGCCCCTGCCTGCGATCCCCGCAGGGTTTTGCAGCCGCGTCGCTCTCGGGAGGCAAACTTTGGCACCGGAAAAGAGCTTCCCGGCTCTGTGAGCAGCGGCATCGGGGGTGACCTCTTTCCCATTCGAGCACGCCCGTAAGAAGGTTTCGGACCCTCTGACTGCCAGTCGCCCCCAGGCAACAGAGGGCGGTGCCAGGCCAGGCCGTGACCCTGGGGGCGGGGTGGGAGCCCCAAGACACTTTGCAC
This sequence comes from Ictidomys tridecemlineatus, assembly GCF_052094955.1. Taxonomy (NCBI): domain Eukaryota; kingdom Metazoa; phylum Chordata; class Mammalia; order Rodentia; family Sciuridae; genus Ictidomys; species Ictidomys tridecemlineatus. The sequence goes on along the minus strand of NC_135478.1, from coordinate 183,973,971 downwards.
GGACGTTTCTTGCAAAAGTATCAGGAAATCCCTTCTCCTGAGCGAGGGACAATGAGCAAGGACTCAAGGGAATTCAAGTGGAAAAACACATGAATGCAAGAACGAGCTACAGCTGGCGCAAAGAGGTTTACACTGAGCTGTGTGCTGCTTTTTCTTTCTGGGAAAAGGCATTATTATTTTTTTTCAACAAATGTTTGGGGAAACTTTCATTCTAGATGGGTTATTTAAGAAGTCTACTCGAATTGGACATTATTGGCGGTATTATATTCTCCTGCAACAATCACCAGACTGTCCAAAGAATGTACACTTTTTGCCCTTTTCCAAAATTATTTAGGAGGATAGAGCGATTTATTTTTGAACTAAAAATTAGGTCACTTAAAAATTCTGCAAGACTTGATAGGTTGTCAATTAAACTTCCTTTTCTTAAGTATTTTTAAAAGAATAACATCATATGAAACTTGGCTTCCTTTAATAGACAGATGCTTGGGCGTTCATCCTAATCATTATACACACCAATGAACAATTATTAAAGTCATTTCAAGCAATTTGCAGTTAGGTTGAAGAGAATTTCTGGGCAAAAACCCAAAAAACACTTTTACTTTTTTTTCAGAGTTACCTTATAAATTTTTCTTCACCCCGTTTTGTGACTTGGTAGTCAGCAGAAAAATGTGGGCAGTTCCTTGACCTACCTTGGATTGCAATTGACCTTGCTAGGAAAACAGGTGGAAGGCGGGAATGGAGTTTTTAGAAATCCTGTGTTGAAAAATAAAGGAGCAAAGATGATCACAATCTGGACAGAACTTCCAAAGTCTTAACAGCCTAGGGAAGTTAGCAGAAAGACCCTCTGAGCCCCAAACACTTTCCTATGTACCACCTACCCCCACCCCCACTTTTTAAAGAGCCTTAAGAAAAAAAAATATATGTGTGTGTGTGTATGTGTGTGTGTGTGTGTGTGTGTGTGTATATATATATATATATATATATATATATATATATACACACACATCACAGCATCTTTATTTTTATGTGGTGCTGAGGATCAAAACCAGTGCCTCACATGTGTGAGGCAAGCGCTCTGCCTCTGAGCCACAACCCCAGTCCTCCCCCTTTTATTTTTGAATCTTATCAACTGGATCATTGCTTTGAGTACTTTATTAAAAAAAAAATTCCAGTAGAGTCGGGGGAGTGGTGTCAGCAGTTATTGCTCACACTTTAGGACAATGTAGGGTCAAATATATTGAGATGAGCAATATCAAGAAAATGCACGTTTTATTTAAACAAAAAGAAGGGTAACTGGGGTGTAGCTCAGTGGTACAGTGTACTCTGAGTGTGCTGGAGGACTTGGGTTCCATCTCCAGCACATAGGTAATTTCCAGGCCTAGAACAATTTGAGCTCAGAGAAGAAAGCCTGAAGAGAGGACCACAAAGGAGTTGAGGGTAGTATGACTTGATACTTGAGGACTTGAAGTAAAGGGTCTCCAGGTAAAGATGGAGGGAGGGCATTCCAAGACAAACTGCCTTTTGAAAACACTGCCTTGGTAAAGTTAGTCTCTCACTAAGCCAAGGGGAAGACACTGCCTTCCTGCATGTTTATCTCACCCCTAGGACTTAACAGTTGAGCTCAACCAATACTATATAGTAACCTTCAAAAGATTTTTGTGAACTAGTTTAGCTACATAATCACCATTTATAACACTTCAGAGAATACATTTGGAGGTTCAAGTTAATTAATTTCTAAAGTTTTAAAACATAACTTTGCATGGGTTCAGGGCTATTTCCACTCATTTTGTGTTAACTGACTTCACTGAAAAATTACTTAGAAGCTGGGCTAGTGGCACCCAGCTGTAATACCAGCCACTCAGGAGGCTATTTCGGGAGAATCCCAAGTGTGAGGCTAGCCTGGGTAACTTAGCAAGACCCTCTCAAAAAAAAAAAAAAAATTAAAAGGGCTGTTTTTTTAGCTTAGTAGTAGACCTGGGTTGTTACTAGTATTACAAAAAACAATTTCTTACAAATATAGCTGGGGGGAGATATGTTCTTATAGTCTTGGCTACTTAGGAGGCTAAGGCAGGAGGATTACTTGAACCCAGTAGTTAGAGGCAAGCTTGGAAAATGCTTTAATACTCATTCTCAAAAAATTACTTATGAATGAATGCAGCAGCACAATATTCTAGTATATTTTAGGCAAAATTACAAAAATAAAAATTCACATAAAAATTAGCAAGCATACTACTACTACCTTTCCAATTCCTCACAAGAAATTATTATGAGAGAATTATCACTAAGAGTGCCAATTGCTAGTGAACATTACAAGCATTACTAATTATTAGTTAACATTAATTACTAATATATACTATTTGAATATGTAGTGTCTCCTTTGCTATGGCTATAAACTGTCATAATAATCATTTTATCAAATCTGTGCACCTACTAGGTACAAAATAAAGTGCTTATTTAATTTAAAACAAACAAAACGAAACAAATACCACAAAAACCAAAGATACAAAGCCAGAGATTTGGGAGGTTTGAAATACTGCAAACATATTTTACTGCATTTAATCTATACAAGTCTAATAAATACAGAAGTTGTTATGACCAAATGAATTTTTATTGCCTGCAAGCTGTTATATTTCGAAGTAGGGGAGTATGGTATGTTGATGGAAGCACACCTTGAAATTTCTTACACTTCAAAGAAATTGTTCAGAATGGAACAAGACACAAGCCATTGTGTATAATCTAGTCTATGTTTGGAGCTGGCAGTCCTTTAAGCCCAGGACAACACTTGCAGACCAATTTAGAGTAATGAAAACCAAAGTCAAAGCTTTTATACACACCACAACACTGGTAAATTAACTACAAAACAATCTTTGTGCATAAATTATAAATTGTAAGGTATACATCATTTTAACAAAGGTACAATAGGGTTGGTGCAGTGATCAGAAGTAGCTTCTCACAATGTTGTATCATGGGAAATACATATCTCTTTACACACAGGAGATTACTTTGATGGGAAAAAAAAGAGGTCGAATTTGCTAATTAAAAAAAAAAGTTTATGTTCCAATCACAAACAAATAATTCTAGGTCAAGCTATACCACCACGAAGGATTTTCTTCAAAAATATACTTGGCATTTTCCCCTTTAACTCAACTCCAGGTTTACTTCTTACAGAAATACAAGAAGTTTTATTTGGTCAAGACATTAAATGTAATTACAAGGACAAGTTTTTTTAAAAAAACACTAATAACTAATAAACAAACAAACAAAAAAGCCCCAGAACAAAAACCGAGTAGTACAGGTCTTCCTTTCTCCAGAGCTGTGTGTCTTCAGCCCTCTTCTTCTTCATCACTGTCTTTCATGGTAATGCCCTGAAGTCCTCCACCTTCTGAAACAGAGGCGGTGGCCTCCTCAACTGTTAGCCTTCTGTGCAGGGTCTCATATGTCTTACTGTTCAGTGTTCCTTCCAACACACCCTGTAGTCGGAAGTCCCTGTAAGTTTTCTGGAGGAAGAAGAGAGAATTTTCTTAGATAAGTTACATTTACACATTTGTATGTATGTCTGTATGTATAGGTATATACACTCAGGTGGCATTTCAAAAATCATGTTGGAAAATCCACTAATGAATTCAGATTGTAACTGCCTGCTGTCAGTCATCTTGTTGGTGTATTTCTGGGAAGAAAGACGGAATAAGAGATTCTGAATAGTGCTACCCAAACTACAATCACTATGAATAGTTCAAAATGTTGTGATTATCAAATGACAGATTAGAACTCTTCCCCAAAATGTTCCTAATGACTCGGAATTTACTATTTGAATAATCTATAAAAAAGATAAAATGGTACATACTTATTTTTTTCATAAAGATAATTTCTTGGTTTTTAAATTAAGAAGACTTTCCTTTAATACTGAAAGATACATTTCATTTTATAAAATGCATAAGTTTGAGAGGATAGGTGTATTATTAGTAAAAGAAGCTCACAGTTTTAGCATTTGTGAATTATAAAATTTTATTTATATATAGTATCTTTATACTTTATAAAAATTTGTGTTCACCTAAATGCTGTAAGAATTTTGTCCTTTCTCTTTGAAATAGCCTTAGAATGAGAAGTGCTAACTTCTGGCAAAAAGTTGCCATAGATAGGATGTAAAACAAGTATTTACATTTTTGTAAGACAATAAATTATAATTTATAACTTATATGTTCTACATAAAATAGAACAGAAATTATGTTATTATTTCTATACTGATTCTTAAAACTCCTTCTGTGGCACTTAAAATATGTGACTTATAAAGCTCTCCTTATGGGCTAGGGATATAGCTCAGTGGGTGGAGTGCTTGTCTTGAATGCATAAGACCCTGGGTTTGATCCCAGCACCACAAAAAAAAAAAAAATAAAAAAATAAAAAAGCAAATTTCTCTCTTTTTTTTTTTTTTTGGTGGTGCTGAGGATCAAACCTAGGGCCTTGTATATGCAAGGCAAACACTCTACCAGCTCAGCTATATTCCTAGTCCTTATGTTCACTTTTATTTTTAAAAACATTTTTTAAAGTTGTAGATGGACACAATGCCTTTATTTGTTTTTATTCGGTGCTGAGGATGGAACCCAGTGTCTCACACGTGGTAGGCAAGTGCTCTACCACCGAGCCACAACCCCAGCTCCTTTATGTTCACTTTTTATAAAGTATGATTATCTTCACATATTTTTCATGACTAAACAGGGTGGTATATTATCATTATTATTTTTTTCTTGAATGTAGAAACAAAGAGAAAATGAAGATGCTTCATCCAGTGGAGTCACTTCAAAGGCCATTTTGAATGCTAAATATCCTTTATAATTCTTTTACTGTCCTGTGTGAGATTTTTAGTATTAAGTAGCCAGACTTGGACTGGTCAAAGTATCAGTATATATCAATATGTCATGCTCTGTTCTAAATGATTGCTGGTAGTCACTTTGTTTTTGGTCATTATTTATACTTAATATATGAAAAAAGTTAAATAAGAAGGAGAGACACTGTCTTTCATGGTCACAAATCATAACTCCAGCAGCTGGAGTAAGAGAGATGCTTGATTTTACTTAACAGATATATTCAGAATACTTCTATCACGACATCCAGAAAATACCAGTACATTCAGACAGGTGAACTGATGGCACATTCACATGAGTTAGAAAGTGGAACTTAGGCTCCTCCATTAACACACCTGGCCTAAACAATTTAGACAAAATTTTCTTAAAATTTCATAATTTTCTTAAGAGATCAATTCTATTTTCACTGAAATTTGAAAGTTTTTGAAGACATACAATTTACCATCCTTCTCTTTCTCACCTGAATGATTTTATTGTGAGAAAGTTACAAATTTATTCTAAATCATAAGTTGTTATGAATAAAGTGGTATGGTCTTATACTAAAACTCATGGTAACACTCATCAGGAGACAGCAAAGTAATTCTGAAATGCCAATTTTTGTCTAGAGAATCTGGTGACTTAATATACATGGCATGAGTACCCCAGAGATTTGTGTTCCAGTCTATCATTACTTTGTAGTCAGACTAAAAGCACACTGAGCACATAAAATATTCAGATGATGCATTTGACAACAATTACTATTACAATTACTATTGTCACATTGAGTGACAATTGTATATTGAGCTTTGGGGTCTAACTTTCTTACTTTACTGGAATAAGTTTCCTTAAGACTTAGCTTAATTATCAACAAATTGGCCAGGACATACTTGAATTGTGGCTTTCTCCTCCCGAGGGCTTTCTGATTTACATACAATTAAGGCCACTTCCTTATTCTATTAGCAAGTAATAAGCAGTTAGGCAGGTACAAGGTAGACATCCTGCAATCTCTGTTTCTCTAGGACTTGCACACCTACCCTGGCTGCTGTAATGGCCTTGGTGGCTCTTTTTTAAGACAAGTGCCTGCCTCAGTGTGCTGCTCACTTGTTTTCTTTTCTCTTAACAACAACAAAAAAAAGGCAATGGATTTATGTTATCTACTTTTAAATACCCTCTGACTAGAAAGAACACAAATTCAACAGCCACTTTTATTATTTGGCAATTCTTCTTTTTTCCTTCCCCAATAAATCATTTTGATGTCAAAACTTCAGAAGTAATTTCAGACTTTCGTGGAATCTTCCTGGGGTATATTTTGTTTCATTTTCTTAGCAATATGAGTAAACCACTATGTGTAAGTGTCTTTGTAGGGCAGAGTTGGGTATCATATAAATTTTGATGACTTCTGGGTTTCTATGGGCACAGAAGAATGGCAAGGCCTGTGAGGAGTAAGAGAGACTTGTAGTCAAAGGGCTTGACTCCTAGGTTAAATGCACAACTCTTCTGTAATAAGCAGGCCAAGTCCAAGTGACTTGGGTGGAAGCTCACTTAGAGGCCTTCACAATTCTATACAAGTGTTATTGAATAGCTTCATAAAAATTCACAGGAGAATGACCATTATAAACAAAACCATACAGGTTCTAAATAATAATGAAACTATATATGAAATTGTTTATATTCAAAGTAAAGAAAAAATAATTAGGACACTAATTTATTAATTAACTTGACTGTAATTATGAATAAAGTCATTTTTAATTATTAAAAAGAACTCTATGACTTGTTTAAATGTATTAGCCCAAGAAAGCAGTGGCTGAGCCTTGGAAATTGCTTATGAAAAGCAAAACATGGGAAGTCAAACATTATATATGAAATCTAATTTTATATTTATCAATTTTGACTATTGATAACCATAATGAAAAATATATTAAAATAAGATGAATTTAATGAACTAGTGTACAATAAAAATATCACTGTATAATTTATAAAATTACTAATTGTCCTTTTCTGACAAAATATTCACTGGTGAGAGTACTTAAAATCTACTCTTAGCAAATTTTATATATACAATACACTGTTATTAACTGTTGTCACATTGTACCCTTGAATATAAATAATTTTTATTTATCAATTATACCTCAGTAAAGCTGAAAATAATTTCACTGATGCTTGATGGTTACTTATTTAGACATGTTAATGTGAGAAAAGGATTAACTTTGAAGAAACGAATGATAGGCAAATAAAAAATGGAGATTTTAATTCTCAAAACAAAGATCTTAACAATCTGCAAGCTAACACCAGTTGGCTGACTATGTAACTTCTGACATCCTGAACACAGGAGACACTGATTTGAAAATATGGCTGCTGGCCAAGATAACCAGCTAATCCTAGTATGAATCACAACATGATCAGATAGATATTTTTGGAAGGTAAATACATTATGGTGATTCTCTTTTATGAAAAACAAACTTCATGTAAAAGCTCTCCAAGTCATATTTACAGAAACAAGGAAGAAACAATGGAGAATTAAGCTGAATGTGAATGAATCAAAGTGCTTATAGTTTTGTAAAAAAATAAATTATAACGCCTGGTAAGAGGTGTGTTGGATCAAATAGATTTTGTCCACTGAATGTAGTGTGTAGGCAGAATATTAATATGCTGCGAGTGCCAGTTACTTTACTAATTATTTATGATTGATCACCATTAATATTATTGTAGTTTTTCAGGTTTGTTTCTACCTCTTTGTAGATTGGCCAGTTTGACTTTGGAACAGAATTTTCCTGTTTGTGATTCTTTCTAACCTGTGATAATCTATGTCTTCATGGCACAAAAATTTCATATTTGAATTAGATTGCAAAACCAACACAGTGACAGAAACCATTTAAATTTGGAAACTTTCAAAAAATAATGTAAAAGAGTGATTCTTCACAAACCTTAGCAATTATTAGACTCCTCTGAAGGGTTTGTTAATATATAGATTGCTAGGTTTACCCTCCGGTTTTGACTCCAAAGGTCTGTGGTAGGTCCCAAGAACTTGTAGTTCCAAGTTCCCAGGTGATGCTGCTAATGCTATGTCAGGAATATCACTTTGAGAACCAGTGTGCATGGGTGTACATATACATACATATGCAAATGTTTACATTATGTGTATGAGCACCCACACCTGTGTACCATCAATATAAATAAAATGAAAGTAAAGACCTTCCATTTAAAGAAACATTTGGTCAGTAGCATAGAGTTACATTTTTAGCCATAAGTGGAGTTCTATCTCAACGTTAAGAAAAGTTAAACTTGGGATGAATCTTTTGCTTTTACTAGAATTTAAAAATTGCAAAATATCATGTTGAAGAAATATTTTATAGCCTTTACTCACTTGATATAACATATAAGTTATTACCTTTTCTCTTTAAGAGCAAGAGAAAATGCAAGGTTGAAATGGCCTGTTGAACTTACATGACATCTGCATTAGTAATTCTGGATGGTCTCCAACACTCAAACTGGTCACCTTTTCCATCTAAGAAGGGACATGCTTACAAAAGAATTTAGGCAGTGACAATGTAATACTTTCATGCCAATATATAATAAAATAACCTAGATTCTCCTTATTCTATTGACAAATACAGTTTAAAGCTCTCATAATGATACATGATCCTAATGAATGAATTATGGAAGAACATTTTTATTCTTAAGAAACATGCTAGTGGATTTATGTGTATTATCTTAAAAGTGATTACTCACTAACTGATATTCTTTTATTAGTTCAAAAAAAGAGCGTTATTTAGTAATCTAGGTAAAGATGGAAATAAATGGCAGCACATTGCTGTTAATGTTATGCTTTTTAAGTACTTACATTTAATCTGTTATATCAAACCTTAGTTTGGTATGACAATATCTGCATTATTCTTTATAGTTTCATGGGCAATTGACATCTACACACATATCATTTACCTTCACAATCTTGATGAGCGTCTTCAGTTGGTAAATATGAAGCTGTAGGTCTAATCTATCAGCCAACCAGACGCAAATAACTTTCATGGAATTGCTGTACCATTGCTGGAAAGAAGGATGGGGGCAGAGGGAGGAGAACAAAAAAGAAAACAACCTCTACAGTATTCATTTAACAGATCTGGTAATGAGGGGGTAATGAAACACTCTGAAATGACCACAGATCAGCACTTGAAGTCAATAATGCTATAATTTCCTGTTAACAGAATTGTATGTTTTGCTAGAAAATCTGCTAAGTTGACCTAGGCTGTGCTTTACATGAATTAACATTACAGTCTTTCAGCTGTAACATATTCATGGGAAATAGTGTTTTTGCACTTTGCAGCCTAGTGGCCTGCTTTGTAATTTGTGAGTAACAATGGGTACAAAATACATATTATGGAGCTGAATGGAGAGCCAAGCAGCAGAGAATAACTGGTAAATTATTTTCAAAAGGAAAATTTCCTATTAGCCTGCATGTTATGTAAAACTCAAATGGTAAATGTGCTCTGGCATAAGCCATGTTGTCAATACCTAGAAATAACATTTTGAATGATTGGTGGCAAAAAAAAAAAAAACCATCAAAAATAACATCAATCCTCAACCATATCTTTTACCTACTATCAGTTAGGTATTTGCCAAGATTTTTTGAGATAACAGAAAGGAACAGTAGCAAGATGGAACTCTGGTGTCTTATAAGAATTACAAAAAAGACATGATTGACCAGATTATGGAAGAATCTGTTTCATTTTGCAAGTGTTTTTAGGGAGTTCTGACTTTTTCTCTATTGACTACAACTCCCTTGAGGGGAAAACTGAAATTCTTCTCTAAATGTAATATCTTGCTTCTATTTAATGTATATGAGAAGAAAAAGAAATTTTGTTTCCTATTTTCAAAAAAAGTCCAGCATGGATGGTGACTATTTAAGGGAGTAAGTGACAAAGCTAGTTTAGATAATAATGCTACTCATTCAGGTAACAGAAATATCAATGTCCATTCAGCACTTTGCAAAAGACAAAAGAGTTTTTTAAAAGAGAAGTGATTTTGTGCTTTGCTTGTATACACAAACAGAATTCCAGGACAGATCATGTGTGAGCAGATACATGGTTTTAGGTACTCAAACACAGGAAAAAGTCTTAAATATTTTTTTCTCCACAATAATAAAACAGTACATTTAACATCTAAGAGAAATATTAAGGGAGACATGCATGAAGTTCATCTAGACTTGTATTTATTAACACTGTTCTGATACATTTCAATATAATAGAAAATGGCATTTTATGCATAAATTAAAAATGGATATGTTTTATATTTTACCATTGATTTCTACTAATTTGTTATTTTGCTGAACATATATGCATAAAATGAGGTAAGCAAATTAAAACGAGTAACTGACTTCCTAAATACTATCAATCAAGGGGATAACTAAAAATGTCAAAGTTTCTAAATTGTAGGATAGATTGTGTTTTTTTAAAAAAAATGTTATAAATACACTTAGTTTCATTCCTTCCTAATGGATACTTTATTTTTCAGGACATGTAAAAATATTAGAAACAATTTTATAACATGAGATACCTATACTTCTAAATTCTTAAAAAAAATAAACTGCTAGTAAATTTAGTACCATAGTGATATGGATCTCAAAATATTTTATAGGCACATACTCACTTTACTTTCTGATTTTATTTAGTTTCTATACTTCCTTATTGCAAATTATTTACAGTCTCAACTTCTTGAATTCTGTTTTATGCAGGTAAACACAGGTATGGACTGCAATATTGAATGAGTATGCCGAATTAAGATCCTTACCCCACACCATTCTCCAAATAATCTGAAAGCTAAAATGTTGTCAAAGTGGATTAGACTCTTAAAATTAGAGTCTTTTTGGAGTGGATAGTAAAATTTTTGATTTTATTGGAGGAGAGAAAATACTACATATTATATGAAATCTTGTAAAACCTATAAGTTTATCTGTCAAGATTGTGCAGCTACATGGTAAGCTGCATAAGTATGAGGGAAATGAAAACAGTTAAAATTACTCCATGTGCATCTTTATATTCTTAAAAAAACTGTTTCCATAATTTAACTGCATTTCTCATTGTATGTAATGTTACTTATGATTACATAACAATTGAAAGGGCCTTTAATGTAACACAGAAAGTTATTGATAACCCTTCCTTAAAAATACGACACCAAAATATTAACTAATAGAAGGGATTTAGGAATAAAATGACCCACAGTTAACTATAAAGATAGTAAAAAGAGAACCGTTTAAGCATTCTCTTACTTGGAAGGCAATATGTTATTCTACAAGGAAAAGTCTCTAAGAATAATTATCCTATCTGATGAGACTGTATATTTTTGGCTCCCAGGTCAGTCTCTTAAAGAAGAATTGCAGCTTAACTGAGCAGATGATTAAGGGAAAGCAGTAGTTTAGCTCAGAGCTTAATCTATGCTGCCACTGAGAATAGGCGACCAAGGACAAAATTGCCACTACATTGCTGCTTTCTTGTATATGGTGAAACTGGAGGCAACCTTCCACCCCACAAAGAAACAAAGCCACCAACACAGAAAGGTCCAGCATTTTCCTAATTCTGGTGCTGAAATTAATGTGTCCTTCTTTTGAGAGCTGAAAATATAGCCGATCCCATTTTTTTTCATCTTGAGAAAAAGAGTCAAAATTAGGTGAGCTTCATTTCTCTCCACAGAACCAAATTGAACCAACCTCCAGCATCAAACAAAGAAAAGAAAAAAAAAAAAAACTTGAAAAGGGCGAATGTGTGGTAAAGTCCAAACATTAGGGAATGCCTTTTCATTTTGGAGAAGTTAATTTTATCAAATAACTTGGTTGACTATTCACTCTTCCCTTCAGGGGATGACAGGGAAGGGGCTCCACACCCACACTGAAGCCAAAGGCATGGCATTACTGTTTTATTCTTTGCTTTGGTCTACACAGGAATAAAGCAGTAACTGTATATTTTACATTTTTTTTCCTACATCAATCCATGACAGCAGCCTACCACTTTAACAAAAAATATGTTTTTTTTTTTCTTTTTGTGGTTCATTCAACTCCTGTAAGGGCATGCATTACTCACTTCATTTTCTTGAGATATCTCTTTTAAAGCGAAAATAAAAGAAAAGGAAAGGCTAGGGTTGACTCTGTGAGACCCTTGTATTTATTCACACTTATTGTGCATGACTGTAGACTGGTAAATCATATTAGCAGCCCGTCTCCCCATCAAGCTGCTACTTGCTTTCCAGCCCTGGGAAGGTTCAACAAATCAACAGGAGCACGGAAAACAGAACATCAGTCTAATCTAGTGTTTAAGGTGAAGTTTTCAAACCCAATCTAAGAAGATCTTTAGAGCAAGCAACAAGCTGAAGGGCTCAGAAGGTGGTATTGACGATGAAAGAGTGTTGAAATATTGAGAAGCGCAGCACTTGTGCATTTTTAATAACAAGAGGGTCAACAAGGACACAGCTCCCTCAGTGCCAGGAGTTGCCACTGACTATGGAAATTGCCACACCAGGGCTATAAACGCTTGCAGTTCATCAGCTTTCTTAAACAGTTCATCAGCTTTCTTAAACACCCTGAACCCCCTCAGTGGACCTTTAGTCTTGAATTAACAAACCAAAGCAATGAAAGAGGGTGCAGTCTGAATGGCTGGCATTGATCCCCAACTGTGTCAGCACTGCTACAGGCCCTGAAAAACTCTCTCCATTGTCAATAGAAATTGACAAACCTCCTCTCCTAAATAGTGCAGCTGAGCCGGGCGGGATCCACGCAGCTGTAAAGGGCTCTGCTCTTGGGGCCCGGGAGCACTAACAATAGAACAAGCATGAGCTCTTTGTCAGTCCCAGACTCGGCAATTTTCTAACAAGGATTAAAGTTGTTTCTCCGCAGAGCTGGTGAAAAGAGATTTAGCAACATACCGTGCTTTCTTCATGCAAGTTAAAGAGAAGTAGTTAAGGAATTTCATTATTCTGTTGACCAGTGGAAATACAAAACAAATATATTAAATATGCACAACTCCCTTTTTGCCTGGTTTATAACATTTTGAGGATGATTCCATTAACTACAACACTTATCACCTGGGAACAAGCGCTTCACATTTATTTTGGAAGTTTTATTTTTCAAAAATCCAGCTGCTTGCCACCTGGAATGAGGTCTCAATACATACTAATGCACAATGCCTTTAGACCCTCTGCGGCTGATATTCCTAAATCTGAATCACAAGACCCCATAGGGTTTATATATCATGGCTGCTTCAACCAAATGATTTCTGTCAGAATGCGGCTTCTGATGATGATGGAAAGGTAAAAATAGCTGCTTTGCTAGGGCACAAATCTGTGATATATTTTCTGCTTAAGTGTTTAGCTTTTTATTGATTATGAATTGGTACAACTAGTTTATTTATTTTCATTCTTCTCCAGCTATGCTTGTCTCAATAGGTGAACAACAGAAAAAAAGAAAGAAAAAAGAACCGATACTTTTTACTGCAATAAAATGTGGAATGGCTAAATTTCCACAGTATGTACACATATTATCTTCATTTATTTCCAGAGAAGCTATTTTATAAGAGTTCAGTCACTGTGCTGAAATGAAATAACATCTAGAAAATCTCACCTTAGGAAATATGTTATTTTTAAATGTAGAATTGAATTGAGTGAAAGAATAAGCACTATTTTTTAACTGCTGCAGGCTTTGAGATGATTGAGAAATATAAGCCATCCCTTTATCATTTAGCTGCTTCAGAGATCAATAAAATTTTAGAAAAATTAATGCCTTATGGGTCTACCAGTGTACTAAAAAATATAAATGCATCATTATTCATCGAGTGTTCCTTTTGTCAACAATCTGCTTAATATGACTCTATTTGTGGTTCTATTTCTGTCACTTCCTATTTCTTAATACTCAAGTGCAAATTTTATATTATTGGGAAATTTGATACAGTAATGGCATTATTTCCCCCACCCCCATTCCAGGAATCCCACTGAAACTATCATAACTAGACCCACAAAACAGATGCCCAAAGCATAAGCATTTTGCAAGTTTTAAGTGTGAGTTTTTTTGGTTGGTTTAGAATAGGAGGAAGGGCTATACTTAAGGAAAACTGAAACCAGCCCATTATAGGTAAAAATACAGGAAGCTTTCACTCCACCCGACACCCACCAAAATTGACAACTAGGCCCAGAGACATTCATGGGAGGGAACAGATACAGAGCTGCATCTGGACATGGCAGCTCAGGGCTGTCATCATGAGAGCTAAAAACCATGAATGAAGAATCAGGGAGGGTGAGGAGTAGCCCCCTCTTAGACTACTTAGCCTGTCACTTGTCTTGTCTATACCTCAGTTTACCTCTAATAGTAGGGAGAGGTTTTTGTGCCCCTACTTTTAACATCATGAATTTCGTATGCTCTATACAACTGCTGTAAGTTTGGATTTGACTGATAGAGGACAGGGCAGGATGAATTTGTAGTTCTTGTAAAAATTAACTGAGAGGAAAAGCCAAATTGCTATTCTTTTGGTTTTTATGTGCTGCTTCAATACAGCTTTATTCTTCCAGATTAAAGAAAAATGCAAGTCTAGAATTCCTGAACTCTACTGTTTGTTATTTTGTTTGTAACTTATTCATTTTGGCCTCTTAACATAGAGACAGATACATTATAAAAATGAAATAATGAAATTTAATGAGGAATGAATGAAATTTATGAAAAAAGTATGATTTTCTGTTGATTTTATCACTGATATTGTTAGTATAAATTCTGATTTTAAAAACATCTGATATTTTCCTTATCTCCCATGGGAGGTTCAAGCAAATTATTCAAATTTTATTTAATTCTGACAAGAATCTTGTTGAGCCCCTCATGGTGGTGCATGGTTTGGGAGATTGAGGCAGGAGGATTTCGAGTTCAAAGCTAGCTTCAGCAATGGGGAGGTACTAAGCAACTCAGTAAGCCCCTGTCTCTAAATAAAATACAAAATAGGGCTGGGAATGTGGCTCAGTAGTTGAGTGCCCCTGAGTTCAAACCCGGGTACCCAAAAAAAAGGAACCTTGATGAAGTGGATGTTACTATTCCCATTTTGCAAATCTGAAAACTAAGTTTACATAGGTAGAAAATTGTGCTTGAAGAAGGCAATTCACTTATTCAAGTTTCTACAACAAGTATAATAGATGGCAGGTAAAGATTATTATATATGCTCCAGAGTCTGTGTAAAATACTATGTTATTCCATTTCCCCCTAGGAAAGAGCCTGGATTTCTGTTCCATCAATATGATCTGATGCTTCTAGCAGAAAACCAAGAAAACAACTTCTCTCATTCCTGGTGGTTACTGACAGTTATCATGACACAGGATTGTACACAAATGCAGGAGCTGCCTCTGCATTGTTTCAGACCAGGTCATCAGTTTCCTTTCAGGTTGGCGCAATCCACATTTCCATTTCCAAAGGACAGATATATTCATGAGTCCAATAATGTAACAGGTAAATAAGTTCCTTGAAGAACTGCACTCCCTATTAGGATAGCTAAATGGCTATTATGCTATTCATCTCTTGCATGTTCTCTTGTTAAAGTTGTTTGAAGTGCCATGCCCCCTTCATGGCACTTCAAAAAACACAAAAAAATTATTTTTTCCCTGGTAAAAAGAACAGTGTACTGGGTGCAGTGGAACACATCTGTAATCCCAGCAACTTGGGAGGCTGAGGCAGGACAATTGCAACTTAGATCCTGTCTCAAAATAAAACATAAAATAGGCTGGGGATGTGGCTCAGTGGTTAAGTGCCCCCAGGTTCAATTCCCCACACCAAACAACAAAAACAACAACAACAACAACAGCAACAACAACAACAACAGTGCACTGTGAAAGAAAAATCCTCAGTTCACACAATGGGGAACTCTATATATGTGACTTTCTTCATTTTTTTTTTAAAACACAGATCAGAGAAATATTTGATTTACATCTTTTTCTTTGATGTGAAATAAAGGCATAAACTGTGTTTTTCAGTTTTTAAGCTTTACCACTAAATTTTGCAAATTCTGAGCATTATATCTATTAAGAAATAGAAACTGTAAAAAGTGCTAACATGGGAGGGTTGGCATATAGTAGGTGTCCAATAAATGTGTGTTGAATGCTGCATACACTTTTCTATCTTGTGATCTCTATACTTTCTCTACTCAAAAGTCCATGAATATAATAAAAGAGAGAGTTCTAGACAAATTAAATCTTCTTTAGTTACACAGCAGCATAAGTTATACAACAAGACAAGTTACACAAACTAGGAACTACATAAGCTCTGTTCAGTTCACTATTCCTTCATTATTCCAAAATTTCCTTCATTCAAAATGCCCTGATTAACACTGACATTAAACCAGCTTCCCTCTCTATCCTATGTACAGGGCATTAAAATCCATACTGTGTCATATTATGTGTCATCAAGTATTCAAGTGCCTCTGTAAGATTCTTCTGTGGCTCCTTTCCTGGTGCTAAAGAGAACAGTGACATAAAGTAAAAATTTCAGATGATCAGTTGTTCCATCCTCCCCTACTTGGTGACCAGTGACGGCACGCATACTGATTTGGTTAAACTTTTAAGTGAAATGATTAATTAATGGTTTGGCTGAACTCAGAAATCAATCCAGTTATGAGGGGATCTGTACCAGTTTGGGGCAAAGATATTTTCTAAGAATGACTCAGTCAGCCACTATGACTTTTTCATCTGGTTAAATAACTCACTTTGAATAGTATATGTAAATTTGTGGTCAACATTCCACTTTAAATTAGTAATACAGGATCCTGACAGAGACTGTGGAGTCTTAGAGCTTAAATTAAATAGTACAATTTATTGGAGATAAAACTTAGTTCTCAGAATTAGCTGTTAGAAGGGTTTTCTACTTCAGAATTTTTTTTTTTAAATGGGAAACATTCCAAATTTTGCTTTTGGTTGGAGTAAATATCTGTCTTTCTGCCTGCGGTTCATGGCCCACTCCTGTAGGAGCCATCTGCAGCAAAACCTGATAACCTGCAGCTCTACTGCATGTTGGATTTTTGTATACCTTTGGTTTCTTGGCCTGCCAGTCCCTTGATTTGGACTTTTATTATCAACTTGATCTCCCTGACCAGATTCCTGTTAGCCTTTAAGACTCAGCTCATTCATCATCTCTGCTATGAAACTAATATTATTGCTTACAGAGAGAATTAGGTGCTTCCATATTTTCTGCTCCTAGCTCTCTATCCAGGTGTCTATAAGAATACTGCATGGTGTGGTATGCGTCTGCCTCAATCTGCTGTTGGTACCAACAGGCATTAACTGAACCTTATTTGTATTAATATCTCCAGCCCTTAGCAGGACTACTTATTTTTAACTATTTAGAAATATAAAATGCTATATATGTGTGTATATCTATGTATGTATTTGTAGATATATCGATACACACAAAATAGCAGGATAGCATTTCAAAAGGGAAAAAAAGATTTATATCAGATTCACTACTGGCTTGAATCAAACTTCATTAATAAAAAATAATTTAATAGATGCTAAAGTTACAGAAACTTATTAAAAAGAAAGCAACATTTGGCTAGAAATTTTTAACACAAGATTAAAATGGAACTTAAAATGTGATAGTCTAATTTCATTTTAGGTGGCAGGTTAAAAAAAAAAGAAAGAAGTACTGCAAATTAGTAAATGTCCATATCTATGTACATATATTAGTTTCCATACGTATACACAGATAGGCTAACATACAAGTTTGAGATGTTGATGTCCTCAACTCTAGACTGGTCCTTCAGAGACCTTCAGCATGTGCTTAGGGTGCTGATACCTACTCCTGGGGGTTATCTGGTCTGTGGGGCGTACGTGTCGGTATGGTGGCTTTCTTTGCTCAGGGTGTTTTCACCAGTGATTGTCCTGGACACCTTCTCTACTTTTTGGCGTTGTGAGTGGTTTTTCAAGGACACCAGAAAAATATTGTTGCTGTGGGAACATTGACCTCTAAGGCGATATGAGAGCTCTCTTGGCTTTTGAGCAAAGAACATATGAAAATAGAAAGGGAGAGTATGGTCATATTTTGAAGTCCTGGCATTTGATGTTGCGAGCTCTGGAACTAGGTCCAAAATGTTGGCACTAAACTTTTGAAAAATTTCCACTTATCCTCTTGAAACAGAAAACACAAAAATGTATAACATGGATAATCACTATTATCTATTTTGAAAGGGCACTGAATTATAGTTCTCTGTTGTATTTCCATTTGAAAAATTATCTGTGAATATATCATCTATTCTGCAGATGAAAAAGAAAATATTCTATGTGGAAATTTGCCATTTCTCAAGAACACCTGTTTTGGATATAAATATGTAAGTTCCTTTAGGGCAGGAACCTCTCTATCTTGTTTAATACTGTGCTCCAAGCTGCTAGGACAGTGTGTGATTTTTAAACATTTTCAATTACCAAGTGTGATGGCATGCCCCTGTAATTCTAACTGCTAGGGAAGCTGAGGCAGGAGGATTACAAGTTTGAGGCCAACCTGGGCAATTTAGCAAGACCCTCTCTCTAAATGAACAAACAAAACAAAACAAAACAAAAATAACAACAACAACAACAAAAAAATAGGGCTGGATATGTAGCTCAGTGATAAAGTACTCTTCAGTTGTTCCTCAGTGCCAAAAATCAAATAAAATCAATAAATACAGGTGAGATGGGAAAAATGAGAAATAAGAGGGACAGAATTTCCTATTATATAGAATCCTATTTAGTCATTGTGGCAGAGATATCTAACTACCTGGGGCAAAACCACTGTCAAACACCTGAATCCCAACAAGCACTACCATTCCTTACCCATGGTAATAGAGTGGTGAAATAGATTTGGTTTTCAGACTTTATGCATGCAAAACATCGGTTGAATGAATATTCTCCATCAATAAACATATACAGACAGGAGTAACTAAGGAAAGTCGATAAAAAGAAATATTAGGCAAATAGAGAGCCAAATTTAGGGAGATAAGTAGAGCAAAAGTATGGGAAAGTTATGTATTAGAATGCATAAGTAGAATAAGGCTTGAAAGAATCCTGTTCAGCCACATTCAAACGCTATATCCTATCCCTGGCTCTAAACCCGGAGCATGACCGAGGATACTTTGAGAAGTTTCAAAGGACAGCCACAAAGATGATTAAAGGGCTACAAAAGGGACCTAAGAAGAAAAGTTAAACAAATGGGGATTATTTATCCTGGAATAGACAAGTATGACAGGTACTTTAATAACAGTCTTCATATATAGGAAGGATTAGTACTTAGAGGATGCTGGCTACCTGCTTTTTGTTCTTCAGTGAGAGGAAAAGGGGAAATGGGTTTAAAATGCAGCATGAAGAATTTAAGTGAGATAGGGGTTAGGATTTTCCATCAAAATATTTTGCCTACATGAAAACAACAAAGTTTAGATGTTCTCTTATCTAAAGCTGTTTGTCAGGAAATAAAGGGCTCTCTTTAGAGTTTAGGTGTTTATAAGTCTCCTTAAAAATTATTCTTTTAAATAGTTTCCTGTAAATGCATTCAATAAACACATTTAATGATGGTTTTGTCACAAAAGCTACTTCTGCACACAGAGTTTTCTTTTGGTTGGATTTAGTCAATAGTGGCAACCTGGCTGCTACTGCTATGTCTACTTGTGAGTGGTGCCAATCCTGCAGAGGGGGCTGCAGAAAGGACCTGTAAATGAGGTGGCTCCCAGAGGGGGAGTAAAGAAAGTCACATAGAAAATGGCCTTGCAGCTGTGTGTTATTTGCCTATGAAGTTAGGATTGAAGGAAAGGAGAGTAGTAGTTATCAGTTCTGTGAAGAGGCTGTACTGGTCAACTGCAGGAGATGCTGATTTCTGGAAGCCTGCTCATTTTCTTTCACAAAACCATTAGTGGCCAGTTGAAGTACAGGCATTCAAAGTCCACCAAGCCAAAACCAGGCTCTACAGACAAGAGGCAGAATTTCCAGACCATCTCTAGGTAAAAGGGACATGAAACAATATGAAATAAGGTTGGAAATGCTCAACATGTTGCTTATAATCCATTTAACACTTTCATAAAATCAGTAGAGAGAATGTTCTAATTTCTTCGGTGACTATTAAGTCATTGTTCCTGGCTTGGGTGGATGAATACAAAGTGCAGTTCTGCAACTGGTGTTTAGAAATATTTCTTGATGAACATGAAAGTTCTGTTGCCTTCCATTCATCAAAGATAATTTTATCATTGCTAAAAGAACTTAGGTGATCAGCAACAATTTTATTTTTTCCTTAGTCAGGAAAAATCTCCAGTTTGTTTTTTTTCTTTTCTCTTTTTCTTCTCTTCCTTTCTTTTCTTTCTTTCTTTCTTTCTCTCTTTCTTTTTTTTTTTAAATTCTGAGCACAATTAAAGGTGAGTTAGGGCTCTGGTGAAAATCTAAAGAGCATCAGCAAATCTGAGCACTGCTCAGCTTTTGAATTGCTTTTCTACTTCTCAGTTCTTTTAAATGGTTTTCTATGGCAGGAACATTTTTCTTAATTAGTCACAGCTAATTAGTGTTCTGGCATAGACAAGTAATCAGAAATGTCAGAGCTGCAAGGCTACATCTCCCTAATCCTTTGATAATAATTTAGCCTCCTGGGAGGGCCCCAAGCTGCGGTAAGTAGTGACTGACAATAAGGCAAAATTAGGTGGGCAGCAGACCATTAGGATAGAAAAATAAAAAGCACTACCGAATCCTGCTGAGCACCATCAGGCAACTAACTGCACTGCCAGATGAGGTGCCTGTTTAAGCCTGTGTTGTTAATTAGCTGATTCTACCAGACCTGCCACATATGTCCAGGTGCCTCATGCAAAGATGCGTACTTCTGGGCATGTGCCAAATGACAATTGTGTTCCGTGATCACATTTCAAGAATCTATATAAGAAGTCCACATATTTCTTGAAGATCCTTTTGAATTATCAAAGAAATAAGATCAACAAGCTACAATACATTTTCTTGTTTTTTTTAGGCAATTAGGCACGCTTATCTCAAGTTTCTCAGGTTTTAATTTACCAACAGCTTAGATTCAAATGAGGGCCTTTGGCCTCTCTGAACAGCGTCTGGACTTGCCAAAGCTATTTTGGCATACACCATACATCAAAAGTAGATCCTTTTATAAATCCTTACACTTACAAATAATAACTTAACATTAAAATGAGGATTATTAACTCAAATGAACCAGACAGCTGTAATTCTGTAATTGGAGAGCAGAGGTTTTAAAGAGAAACAAACTTTGATGGTGGAAAAGCTAAGGCTCAATCTCCAAATGCCACTTATGAGGCAAATGAGACAACAGAGAGAACAGGTTTGACCATGAGTAGCTTTAAAAGAGGTCAAACAACTTCAATGTGAGTCAGAATACTGCAGGTAAAAGCAGGAGTATACACAATTAAAACCCCAAAACAGCATCTGGAAGACAATGTGTTAAAGCAGTTAATGGCAGAGCTAAAAGATATGCAACGAGATATGAATAACATGCTGCTCCTAGAAAACATTTAACAGGCAAATAGTCAAACTTTTGATCTACCTTTAGAACACAATAAGGTACCAGGTACACAGCATAACAATATTTACAAATCAATTATTTCAGATAGCCTCAAGCACATCACTGAACTTACATTATCCATTCCTTTCTATTCAGGGAGAACAGTGATTATGACGTGGGAATAATATTAGTGTGTGAATTTTAACAGAAAAAGCATGATTGGGAATAATAGGCCAATAATTAGTATTTTACATTTTTACAATTTTTATTATCAAAATAAAAACAAAAAGAAAACACACTTTCATGGGAATCTGTATTAATTTGGGTAGTCTATGTAACAACTGTCTAGTAATTTGAAAGTGAAAATTCATTGAAAAGAGAAAAACTGCTATTTTTAAATCAATTATAAGAGAATATATATATTCTTATAAGAGAATATATCTGTAATGTTTTAAAATGATAAGAAATGCAAGAATGCAAAGACGGTCTTACATCTTAATGGGTTCTAGTCTGCATTCCTAATGAAGAGGCTGATGACATACCTACAAAAATTCACTCAAAGAATATGACTGTAAAAGTATACCATCAGCTCTAAATACTAATGACCAAGTGTTTTACAGAAAGAAAGTTTTATCTAGCTGGGTGCAGTGGCACACACCTTTAATCCCAGTGACTCAGGAGGCTTAGGCAGGAGGATCCAAAGTTCTAGGCCAGCCTCAGCAATTTAGTGAGATTCTGTCTCAAAATAAAGAATAAAATGGGGAAGAGGGGTAAAAGTTTAATGGTAAGAGCACCCCTGGGTTCACAGCCCAGTATTGCCAAAAAAAAAAAAAAAAAGTTTTACATAATAAATTTTCTTAACCATGTATCTTATCCATGTTTTGTTGGTTTCAGCTATTCTTAGGAATTTAAAGTGGTAATAAATTGCTACCAAGGCCGAATAAACTCCTGCATTAAAAAGCTTGGACATTTCACGCTAAATTAAAAAAGAAAATCCCCTTCTTTCTTATTTGGGATTGTAGAGACAAATAAGAGTACATAAGTGCAAAATTAGCTTTGCATTCATTTGAAATACTTTCATTTTTTTTTCTTTTATCATAGCATAAATGGGCTACTAAACCTATTTATATAGCTTAGGTCAATTTGGCTCCAAATGTTCAATTTAGTTTCTTCACTAGAAAGTAAGAATTCTTTTCATGGAAAGTCCTTAGAAATTAATTCTTTATGAAACACTGTTTGGATGAATATAACTGATTAACTATCATTTAAAGAATTACTTTTAATTTCACAAGATATCATAACAATATTTTTAAAAAATCTCATTGAGATGAAACTCCTCAACAATTAAATATTTAATCAGTTTATAACACAAGAGAATGTGTAGTCTGCATGATTTGCCAATTAGATCCTGCACCCTGGTGTGCCTTCAGCAACAGGAAAGCTGAAGTGAGATTGTTCCAAGGGACTCAAGATGGGCAACGCCCACCCAGCTTACAAAGGCGGAGTTAGGCAGGCTTAGATGCGCTTCAGTCAGCTCCCAGTTGCCTTCACATGTAATGTTCCTGGAGCTTAGGAAATGAAAGCAGAGGGCGATGTTGTGGTAATTACAGTAGATGTCAGTTCTGACTTCTGACTCATCACCATTTTCTAGCCCAGAGAACCAGAGCTCTCCAGGAACTCCCCAGCATCTCTTCTGATACATGGACACCTGTGGCTTATTCTACTTGTCCTGATTTCTGAGGGAGGGAGCAGTCACCCTACCTGGGAAGAAACATCATTGAAAATGAAATTGGAGAATTAAACGATCTTTGTGATAGTTTTGTTTGCAGATTTGACAAGTTGAAGACAGATTTTAAGGTCTGCAGGCAATGATTTTTTTTTATATGTTAGAAAAGGGATATGGAGTAAAAGAGATTACCTGTACAACAACCCCCCCCCGGATTTTGGGGGGCAAATACATGATCTTTCCTACTGTAAGAGAGATTCCTTTAGATGTATCTTAACCAAATAAAGCACAATTTTTAATTGAAAAAGTAAATGGAACATGTAGATATTATACTTAGCGTGTGTCTCAATGCTAAGGGACAGAGATAATGTCTAAGATATCCTGCTTATCTGGAAATATTTGGTGTGCACACAGAGAATATGAGGACCCACTATGCTGTTCTGAAATTTGGAACCATGAAGGCAGATACACAATATGTCTTATGGCACAACTATTCTTTTATATAGACTCTCTTTCCAACTTAGGTGGGACACTGCTTTTACTTGGCTATCACAAAGAAACTTAGGAATTGCTACCCGGGCATGCAAAACTCTTTAAGCAACCAACTCAGTCATTTCTGTCACAAATTGTTAAAATTAAAAAAAAAAATCATTGATCTAAAATCTTTAAGGGTTTCAGAAACCACCTGGAGCTCTAGATCAACATTTTCAGTTTATCTATACGAACTAAACTGAGTCTTAAACAGATGATACCACTTGCCACCATCCAATTAATGAAAGAACTGTGGTTGGAACTGAGGTTTCTGGATTCCCAATCCAGTGCTCTTCCTACCACACTATTTTATTATTTCAAAATTTCTAAGTCTAAGGTGTGGTTGAGAGCTCACGGACCCTGAAGAGGGACCAGTTACAAAGTTTGGCAATACCAAACAAGTCACATGTCTTCTCTAGAGGAAGATTCTTAAACCTAAACATAATAGAGATGATAACACCAAGATTATAAGGTTGGAAATAATATGGGTGAAGCACTCAGCATATTTCTTGGGACATGGAATTGCCCAGGAAAGAGTGGTGGCAACAGCTAAAACCATTATTATTTCAATAGCTTAAAAAGATTAGGGATGCCCCTCTATTAACAGAATGAGCCTGACATAATTTATTTATACTTGTTTGAAGTTCTTTCTGTTTTAAATAGAAAGCATTTCATATGTTTAACCACTTAGAGGTAAAAGAGAATGTCTTCATACTTGTCCTCATGTTGAATTATTTTATCACCTTCAGAGGGTGATTTTAATTGTAATATTGTAAGATTTGATGTCACAATCTAAGTTTATCCTATTTTTGACTTTTAAGATAAGGCAGCTTTTAATCATTTCCTTCTTAAATACTTGGAGGTTAAGAAACAAAAGAGCATTGGGCACAGTGGTGTATGTTTGTAATCTCAGCTACTCAAGAGGCTGAGGCAAGAGGATTGCAAATTTAAGACCATCTTGGGCAATTTAGCAAGACCCTATCTAAAAATAAAATACAAAGTGCTGGGGATATAGTGCAGTACTTGACTAGCACATGTGAGGTCCTGGGTTGAACTCCTAGAACTTATCTATGGATCTGCAGAGGCTGGTAAAATAGCAGTGTAAGATGCTCAAGCAGATTTCATTATGGCATATGACTGTGTAGGTTCTTCATAGAAAACTTTACCATTCTAATTTTTAAGCATGCAAAAACAATGGGCACAAATGTAGGGCAATGGTCATTGTGTGGCCTTAGGCAGTAGTGCCATTATTTAAACTGAGCTCTGGAGTTTTTAACCACAAAAATCATGGACACTTAAGATGTATAATTGATCAAAACATTTTAGAGGCCAAGGTTACCATAAGTAGTTAGGGAAAGTTCCAGACTTTTCAGTGATCTTTTCCATGGGTACAACATCATCTAGAAATATTATTTAGTAGATAGAATACATCAGTTCTTAAGTATTAGGGCAGGATAAATATCTGTCTTGCAGAATAATTTTTCTATATAAGAATAACATTAGGTGTGGTATTTCCAAAATTAAGTGAATTTCATCTAAGTAAAGAGAGCATCACTCTTGAGATGTAAGGCCTCCTATTGTATGGTTAGAAACTGCAGCCTTTCCTCTGAGCTGGTTAGAATCACCATGTGTTGGGGCTGGGGCTGTGGCTCAAGTGGTAGCTCGCTCACCTGGCATGTGTGTGGCCTGGGTTGGATCCTCAGCACCATATACAAACAAAGATGTTGTGTCCGCCAAAAATTAAATTCTAAAAATTCTCCCTCCCTCCCTCCCTCCCTCCCTCTCCCTCTCTCTCTCTCTCTCTCTCTCTCTCTCTCTCTCTCTCTCTCTTTAAAAAAAAAAAAAGAATCACCATGTGTTAACTCACTGTATTAGGGGTGTGTGTGTGTGTGTGTGTGTGTGTGTGTGTGTGTATGTATATGTGTGTGTATGTGTATATGTGTGTGTGTGTATATGTGTGTGTGTGTGTGTGTGTGTGTGTGTGTGTTTTCTTCTGCATCTGAACTTAGGAGGATCCATTTACTTATTCACATAGGAAGTACTCTAATTGCAACAGCAAAAGTTTGTCATGATGTTTGAGTACAATTGTTCTCTTCAATCTTTTTTTTATCCGTAATAGCTAAGGTTGCTAACAGTATATTTAGGGTCATTATTTTCAACTGTTTGACACCTAACAATATTATTTTAAGCTGAAGCCAAGTGGATTTCCAATAATTATACAATGTCTCTCAGTAATGATCTGTTGCTGGAGATACACATTCTACTGTACCTTTCAACACATACTTGATAACCTCTCATTTACTAACTGTAATTGAGGCAAATTCAGTCTTGGCTAATTAGGGGCTCTTAGTACCCCCTTACACATGTTATTCTTGATGACATATCAATAGAATTAGGGTCTATTTTTACTTTTAATTAAAGTAACAAAAATGTGCAACTTAAAATGCTAGATGTTTAAGGACATTACAATTACTTTACGAATAACAGTCCAATGTTCTACTGGGGATTTATTTCGAAAATGAAAAAAAAAAAAACTTTTACAACTAGAACAGAATAGTTTGGAAGCAAACTCAGAGCCAGATGCTTAGGTGGAGAAAGGGAAGTATACATGACCAAGACAATTCAATAATAGTTCATTATTTGAATGTTGGCCTCTTTCCTCCACTTTAGTTAGTTTCATTTGTTAGTGCTGCCACATAAATGGTCTTCTAGACAAGTAGAGTAAATGAAGGGCAGGTTAAGTGAAAAATAAGTTTGAGGAGAAAAAAAAAATCTACCTTTGTTATGAACCAATGGCAAGAATAGTTAAGCTTTGCAGTAAATAGGTCACCAAGACAAAAATTGACTATGTTAAGAAAACATCTTCCTGGCCCCAACAAATCTAAGGTAGATGGATCTACCTTATTTTTCCCTTAGTGTATGCACTTGAGCTAGATTAGGAAGACATATAATAGAAATAACATCAACCCAACTTTTTTTTGTGTGTGTTCAACATTTTAAAAAATGACTACATAAGCAAAAAAGTCAAACAGAACTTGGAAACGAAACATATGCTAGTAAATTTAGAGCAAAACCAAATGGAAGCAGAAGTTGCTAATATGGTTTCAGTATTTTGTAAAAGAGCCAGCTGGATGGATGATAATTTTTCTACCCCTGCAGGGCATCAAAGCTTTTAGGAAATCATTCTTTTCACACATATTAACACTTAGCTTATTAAAACAGATGATACTTTTATTGTAAAATGGCCTGGGTAGAGGCTGGGAACATAAAGTCAGAAAGCTAAGATTCATTTTGACCACCCAATCTGACAAACAGTGAACAGGGCAGACCATGGCGGAGATGATGAGGTAGAGGAACCTACTGTAACTGCCACAGCTGAAGTGTCACCAAGAAGCCCGTGAATTGCTGTTATGAAAACATTTGCAGTAACTCGCATAATTAAATGAAACTGCCAGAAAAGCATTTCTAAAATGCGGAGAAAATGTACATAAATAAATGCACTTCAAAGCACTACTACAGTTCACAATCAGCACTGTGGTAAGTTATAGAGTGTTCCAGCCACTGGAGTACCATTTCCTTTGAACATGGTTAATAATTACAAGTGAATGACAACATTGTTATTTAAATTGACTGCTCTCTTAGTTACCTGTATAGATACTCAGTGAGTGAAAGTTGGTGATTATGGTATTGAAAACCACAATCCCCCATATCTAGTTGTCCTGCCTAAATGAAGACCTCAAAACTGATAAAACTGTAATGTTATATCTTTTAGCAAACATCAGTACTCTAAACCAAGATAAAAATGTTCAATGACAGCACAGTGGCAGATATTTGGCTTTCCTGCTGCTTATTTCCTTGTTTAACTGAACGATATAGTGACTTACAAAAAACTTTTAAAGTCGGAACCAAATCTGTTACCACATGGTTTTGTCTATGGCATGCTGCTCAGGCAAGTGAGATCAAGCTGCACATGTATGGATTGTCATCTTGCTTGTTAAAACTCACTTCAGAAGGTTTCTGAGACTCTCCTTCTAATGGTGACAGTTTTCATGTAGAAAAGGAGGCTTCCCTTAAGGCTTCCCTCAGCAGTCAAGGAAATAAAAAATTATCAACTATATTAGCTGAATCGAAGAAAAAAGACCAAAAAGGACTTTGCAATCTTACCATCAAGATACAACTTTTCTCTTGCCGTGTGTATTTACCACCAGCATACCTTGTGGGGGTAACTACTTACATCAAATAACTTTTCTATATACATTTCTTCATTGACCTTTTCTCGAAGAATATCCTGGTTTTGCCGAACAAACATAATATAGGTGTCTGCCAGATCCATTCCTGGTTTCTGTGGTGAGGGAAAAGCGAGGGGAATAAGACAACATCATTACTCAACCACATCCTAGAAATTAATTTTGAGAATTAACTGAGTACAATATGCTCAAGACCAAATCAACAATGAGCACCTACAATAAATTCCACAACTGAAGTAAACAAAATGGTTTAGTATTGATGGTCACTACTTGAAGTCATAGTTATTATTAAAATGATTAAGCTAGTCTGGGGTTGTAGCTCCATGACAGAGCACTTGCCTTGCATGTGTGAGGCACTGGGTTCGATCCTCAGCACCACATAGAAATAAATTTAAAGAATTTTTTTCATTGTTCATCTATAACTTAAAAAACATTAAAAGAGATTAAGCATATGGTTGTAAGCCTATACGTATGTGTTTGTGTGTGTGTGTGTGTGTGTGTGTGTGTGTGTGTGTGTGTGTGTGTGTATACAGGCTCTCTTGAAAGGTGAACAAGCCAAGCAGGATATATATGAAAGGATGTTTTTTAAAACATTTTTTTAGTTGTAGGTGGACATGATACCTTTATTATTTATCTATTTTTATGTGGTGCCAAGAATTGAACCCAGTGCCTTACACATTCAAGGCAAATGCTCTATCACTGAGCCACAATCCCAGCCCTGTGAAGGGATATTTTTTTTCCAAATTTTCTCACATACAGCTATTATTTCTTAATTGTAAGTACAATCCACTTTTAATCATCTCTTGCTGATTTATCTATAATATTAAAAATATTAGCTTCCCTTTGGCTTTCTCTATTGACTGTTATTGATGTTCAAGGAGTACAAATGATATTTTCTCATCAAGCTGGGTAAAATATTATTACAAATGTATTAGACAAGAATGATTCAGTATGTTATTAAGTGAAACAAAACATTTGGTGGATTATCCAGTGCTTCTATTCAGTATTCATCAATACTGTCTTAAGAATTTATTTTAATTTAGAAATGCTGTGAGAATATCAATGAATTGGATTCCTATATAAAGGCAAAGAGTTGAAATAGTTAACTTACCAAGGGCAGCTAACATTTGGTCTGTGTATGTGTGTGTGTGTGTGTGTGTGTGTACTAAGATTTCACCTAGGGTGATTTACCAGGAGCTACTCCCTAGTCCTCTTTTCATTTTGAGATGCGGTGTTGTGAGTTGCTGAAGGTCTTGGTAAGGCTGACCTTGATCTTGAACTTATGATCCTCCTGCCTCAGCCTCCAGAGTCACAGGAAGTACAGGTGTGTACCATCATACCCAGCTTAGCATGTAATGTTTTCAAATGTTAGAGGAGGTAGGGTGTCAACATTACTCCTCCTTATAGACTACAAAATCAGTACTAGGAAAGGACAAAAGCCTGCATGGCTGCTAAAGAGTTTTCCTTTTTTACCTTATCATTAGTTTTTTTTTTATTCAGTTTCCTATAGCTTCACTGGCTAATGCAAATAATTATTTGTATCATTTACGTCTGGGGTTGATTCATAATCTATATTGGCTTATTTGATTAGAGTACAATGTAAGAAAGAATAAAATAGTAGAAATTATGCCCAAATAAGCCAGTCTTGCACTAATTCCACGACCACAGGATGCACTGATAACCTCACTGACTCATCTGCAAAGTAAATGCTGCAAGAACATTAGGTGGAAGATGATATGGATCATTTAACTATTACTATTTCTGGAAAAAAACAACTCAAGTCATATATCAGAGGGATGCACAGCACAACATCTTCTCCTTAAGCGAAGGACAAAAAGTTCTTGCCACTCTTTTTTGTGTGGGGGAGGAGTCAGTAATATCTTAATACCATAATAAAATTGCTTGCCTCTTAACTAATGCATTGAGGAGGCAATAAACTATCTCATTTATCCCCCTTATGAATTTTTAAATTTAAATTATTTTTGTGCAGCAAGGATCACTGCAATTTCTTACTCTTATATTCAGCCTAAAGGGAATTATATACCACATAAATTCAAGGATCTTTATAATATAACCCTGATATAATAAAATTAGTAAACAAACAAAAGAAACCTGGGTATTGGGAATTCAACCCATTGGTGCTTTACCACTGAGCCACAAAGTTTTTTTTAACTTTATTTTGAGACAGGTCTTGCTAAATGAAGAGGCCGGCCTCAAATTTGCAATTTTCCTGCCTCAGCCTACTGAGTTGTTGGGATTACAGGCATGTGCCACCACTGCACTGCACCAGCTGATATAATAAAATTAGTCACAATTTGAAATAAGTATTTACATAAATGTCATCCGTGGTATCTCCTTCAAGATCATCCATATATAATGTAGGTAAAACAGAGCATATCTAACAAAGGCAGCTTAACAAATTCACTTCTTCACTATTTTTCTGCCTAATTCTCAGAACCAGTATTTGAAAGGTCAAGGGATATAAAAACAATGAAATAAATATAAATATATAAATAAATATAAATATATAAATATATATATATATTTTTTTTTTTTTTGAGCGAAGAAGCTGGGGAACCTGTACAAAGATTACTACTATCGATTCTCGAGAGGCAACTAACCCATCAGTATTTCATTCTGTGCCTCTAAAGTTTTGTCAAAACACTGAAAATGAGAACATTCAGGTAACATGCTGTCCCTGAATGAAAATGACATGAGGACAATTTTCTATACTTAATAGCAAGTTAGCTCAGCATCTGAGTTTCAGTCAGGTGCCTGGCAAGAAAGAATAATGGTAGACAACATACCGAGGCTTTGAGTACAGCCCCCTGAGCCTGGAGTTGAAGAACAGACAGATGAGAGACTTGCCTTCCCATAATTTCTCCACTCCCAACCCCATTTTTATTTCTGGTTTTCAAAGGAAAACTATGCTTGGAAGTCTCAGTTACTCCGCCACTTGATCCATCACACTGGAAGCTAAGCTATGGCTGGGAAGAACAAGGAATGATGACTTTATACACTGGCCATATTCATGGGGGCAGTTTCTGTTTCATTAGTCACTTCCAAGACAACATTAGACTTCACGAAACACTGTCCAGGAAGAGTTTATCTTTCACCATCTAAAACCAACAAATACTTTAGAGTTTACGTCTAAAAGAAAACTCAATGCCATTCCTTACTGGCAGACTCAAGGGGTATAATGCTAAATCTGTAAGTGAGACAGACAGTCCTAGAACTTTCTAAGAACCTAATCATCTCTGGTGGAGGGTATAAGGTAAACCTCATTTTAAATAAGTTTGAACAAATTGTTTCTCTCTTCTTTATGAAATTGCTTTTTCTTCCCTTTTGGCAAATTAAGATCCACTTGCCTAGAAAACAAAACCTAGAATTCTTACATTCCTCATTAGCATTATTTCTTCCTTTATCTTTGAGCTGTTTACCTATTCTTCAAACTGTGACATATGGGAATTTCACACCTAGTGAATATATTTTCATGTAGCTTGTGGCATGAGACTATAATCATTAAAAGAATATACACAAGTAAGAGTCGCTGCAACAGCTGGTGACATTTACCAATTAGAATTAGAGTTCTTTAAAACACTTTATCCTTCATTTGGTGCATGGAGGGTAATTATCTCTGATAAATTGCTGAAAAAGATGTAATTTTCCTTTTAAACAGTTTCTACGTACAGTACAAATGTGTTTGGATAGAAGACATTACTGCTGGTTCAGTGCTCCTTTGTGCTAAGACTTGTTTCATGGCAGTAAAATTTACACACTTTGAAAGTCACTGCATCTAATTCCATTATGAAATGTTATCTTATTAGGGTACCAAGCACAGTTAAAAAAAAAAAAAAGCTAAGCATACTGTTAATTTTTTTGGGTATTTTTTTTATGTGCAAATGAAAAGAAAGCATGTGATTGCACTAGAGAGATGAAAAACAGCTAGAAATTCTGGTACAAGGGCCTAACAACTCTTTCATAGGAGCGGCCTGTTCAACTTCATCATTGGTGAGTTCAAATGAGTATTTTAAAATCAAGAATATTGCATTTTAGAAAGCTGTATTTAGAGATCTTTTCTAAATTGATAATTAAATTATAGTTTCCTTAATGATTAAGAGAAAATAACAATTAAGAGCTATGTAGCAAGCACTCCATGTATTAAATAGCATTTAGGGAGAGTAAATGATTTTTCACATTCCCATGTAAACACCAGGATTCTTAGCTCACTAAGCACCAACTTCTCCATCTTGTTCATGATGGTAGTTATCCCTAAGTCAAAAGAAGAAATTACTTTCAATCTGGTTAGAAAAGAGCAGATTTTGGCTAACAAAGTTATAGTAAAAGGAAACAAAGATCTAAAGAATTCCCCCATGAGTATAAAGAGATCAATAACTATGGAAGAAAATAAAAGTATTTTCAGGTGAGTTGCTTTGACACTGGCTTCGAAAGTAACCGAATACATCAGCGAGTGAATGAGTTTAAGTAAGAGTGCAGACTCCAGCAATTTTTTTTCAAGACTTTAATTACTAGTTAACCTACCAAGATGAACATGCTGCTTAAAAAGAGAGAAAAAAAAATTCCTTGTTAATTATATGCTGCAAACGCTCGTACTTCCTGCTGCTACACCTAATCCCACAGGTGCAAATCTTTGCTTTTCCCATTCATGGGTAGGTGGGTGCAACACTGCAGTCATTTTTCACAGCAACAGATTTAGATACAGAAGAAGCCGCTTAACCTTCCACTGGAGGTTAACAATACACTACACAAACACTGTCATGGTGTCTGTTTAACAAGGAGACAAATTTTTAAATACACTATTCTAGTCTCAAAGATTAACTAGAAGCTATGGCATAATTGACTTAATTTAAAAATGCACTTCTCATAACCTAGAAAAAAACTTGTCTTGGAAACAATGAGGAATGAAACTGTGATATCCTCATTTATGATGATCTGCATGCTTCACCAATGAAATACACACAATTATTTCTTGCTATTTTAAAATGCATCATGTGCAATATAAGAACCTATCTTATAAATTTGAAAATGTAGTGGGAACATTTTGTAGCACAGCTCTGGCATCTAACATTCAGTAGTACTTTTTATCTGATCTTCAGGGAACATAGGACATAATTCTATAAACATAATCTGTCTCGGATATTGTTAAAAAGGGGAATTTGTTTCCATTGATATCCTTTGTTACTTGGGCATTTATTTTTACACTTGAGTTAAAATGTTCTGAGACTTTCAAAAGCATTTGGGATAAATAAATTGCATGTTCTCAAACACTTACAAACTAGAAGGTTTTATATATTCCCATGATGATTATACTGTAAAAAAGCCAAATAGGGGGCTGGGCTTGTGGCTCAGTGGTAGAGTGCTTGCCTAACATGTGGGAGGCACTGGATTTGATCCTCAGCACCACATAAATAAAATAAAGGTATTATGTCCATTTACAACTAAAAAAAAGAGAAAAAGCTACAGAGATTTATCAAGTTTCTATGTTGTAGAATTATTATATTGTATTCATGCAGAAAGCCAAAAGGAAATAGAGTTGTAGCCTTCAAACCAGATTGATGCCAATTTAAATATGTCTTTGCTAGGACAAGGAATAATTCATTAAATGGACTGAAAGGAAGAAATTAAAATAATGTAGTTTACAGGGATATGAGTTTTTCAACATTTTCTTGTAACATTTTTATGATTTTTTTTTTAAAATAGTGAGAGAGGAAATCTCATTTTGGAAAATTACAAACCATTATTTTGAAAATGAAGGGTTCAAAAGTCATCATTTTGTATATTTAGCAGCAATTTGATATTTTACTAACATTGTATATTTGACTCCAAATTGAGAAGTAGAAAATTCCAAATTAAAGATGATGGCACTCAAATCCTTTTGAAAACATCTTTTAGACTGGGAGCATGAAATATGTATGTTTTAAGCATGTACATTTCACTCAGTCCTGCATTTTTAAGGAGAGCATTCTCTATGACTTCAGAGTTCTTGCTCTGGATAAGACAGAGTTCTTACTTTGGATAAGAGTCTGCTCCTTGAGCAGTCTGTAAAAGGCAGAATATTTTCATATTGTCACTAGTATCTGATCGCAGAATTGCTCTCATTAATGCTTCTGTAACTTAGGTGGTTTTATTGTTTTCACATGCATGTAATAAGAATGGAACGGCTTTACACTATTTCCTCTAAGTTGTGACATCATTTATATATTTATGGGTTTTGAAACAGTTGATAGAAGTATTTGTATGTTCAAACATTTTTTGTTCTATCACTGAGGAAAATTCTTCCAAAGAGAAAGTTATTTTAAAAATTAAAAAAAATACTGAATGATAGCTTAAGATATTAGCCTGAAATCCTCAAGGAAAGACAGGTTTTTCAACTGAGATCCATAGACTAACTATGCCTTCTTCATTTGAAATTATGAAATCTAGTATCTTTCTTGCTATTTCTGATCTATAATAAGGATCACTACCATCTCGATTAAGAGAACTGGCTACTGATACAGTAGCATCCAACAGGGAAAGTGGTACATGTAAATCACACACATGGGCAATGATCATAATGATGACAAAGGCATTTAATGTTTCAGTTTATGATACTGTCTTTTAGTTTTCCCTCATCTACTTAGAGTTGTTATGGTGTCAATTATAAAAACTGTACGAGGAGCTGGGGTTGTAGCTCAGTGGTAGAGCTAGCATGTGTGAGGCACTGGGTTTGATTCTCAGTACCACATATAAATAAATAAAATAAAGGTACATCAATAACTAAAAAATAGTTTAAAAAACTGCACGAGGATTTAAAGAAGTGAAATTAAAATGCTGTGGACAGTATTTCATCATTAGCTTTGAAAGTTCTGATGGACTGGGATTGGTTTACTCAGCCCCATTTAGAACCTCTCCTATTTTGAATTAAGGGAAGCCTGAAGGTGCTAGAATGCCAACAGCCAGAGGCAGACTCTGAGTTGACCTCACACAGGAAAGAAGAGCTAGATGGGCAAGAAACAAGGAAATAAAGGTGAGAGAAGCAAAACCCTCATTGGGGAGCACAATGCACAGCTCCCGGGCTGGCTCCTATAATAGGGAGACTCTGAATATGGTCCTGATGTGCAGGTGAATATTCCCACTGGGCAGGAGATCCATTCCCCAAGTTCTGCCTGGCTCTCATTGTGACGCAAAGCTCTGAGTATTCAGGTGACCTTATCTAAGCAATAAACAATATCAGGAGCAAGAAAGCAAAAGAAAGAACGAAAGCATCAGAATCACGGCCGTGACCAATTATACCTTCAAAAGTCATCACTGGTATATGCAAGCTGCTTTCTATTCTAAAATTAGAGGAAAATAAATGAAATCTAATATTTTTCACTTGTGAAAGGCATCTGGATTTTCTTTTGGAAAGCAGTCACATTCTGAAGTGGGAGTGAAACCTGCAGAGGATGCAGAGGAGCACGAAGCTTCACTTGGACAGAAGCACCAATGATCCCGTTTATTGTAAAGTGCTTTATATTTACAAAGCACATTCACACTAATATGCTCATTGACTCTCCATAAGAACCTAGTGAGGGAAACAACACAGGGATTATACCATTATTTTTATTGCTCAGGTGGGAAAAAGGAATAGAGGAGGCAGCCAAGGGGCAAAGGGAGAACTTTTGACTTGGATTCTGTACAGTGCAGGGCTAGGTTTGAGCCACATTTTAAGGAGTTCAAAGATTATAAATCTTTGGCAAGTATCATAAAGAAGAGTATTTAAAAGAGTTACAAGGAAGATAGGAAAACACCCATATGGAACTTGCCCATCTTGCCTCTTAGATTTTTTTCCTTCCTCCAGGTCACAATTCCCTTTTCTTTTTTCCCTTTATGAGCCATTATTTCCAGATAAGGGGCCCAGATTTTATGATGGTACCCTTAAGTATTCTGGTTGTTTTTGACAGGGGAAAGTAAAAAGGTTGTATTGCTCATTAAAGAATCGTAATTGGTTTGTAAAAATACAGATAGGGCCCATGAATGTTTATTTTCTAAAATCTAGACACTAGATTTATTATAATCAACAGTAATAATGTATGATAACTGCTAATATTTATTGAGCACTAATTCCACTCTAGGAATTCTGAAAAGTGCTTATTCATGGTTAACTGTAAGAGGTGTAATTATATCTCCATTTAACAGATATAGAAAGTCGTGCCTAAAGACACACTGATATTAAGCAAAGTGACAGAGCAAGGATTCAAAGATAGCAGTCTGGTTCCCCAGCCTGTTTGCAATGCCTCTGTTGTGCAGCCTCTATAGATCTGCCTCTACCTGCTGTTTTAATTTTTTTTTAAAGGAACTACTCTACATTATTGTCTCATATGATTTTTTACACAACTTTTAAACACACTTTCTTTAAACTTCAACCTACCTGTAAGTAGGGAATTTTTTTTTTGTCATTAGTTTTAGTGTAATTCTTAAACCCTACCGAATCTTTCGTTTTGACCTGGTGTACCTGTCTGCAAAACCAAAATGAACACTCACTGTGCTCCTATATTTAACATACCAACTTTCTCTGTAGGTCTGTGTTCCCTTCTCCTAAGTCACATTTAGATCAGAGTTACACTGAACAGGTCTTGCTTTCAAAAATGTTTCTAGAGTCTTCTTCAACATGAACATTTCAAGGCTCTATGATGGGACCATGACCTCCACAACTCCAATAGAATTGCTCTCCAGGATGTAGCTGTTTAATCAAGAACGACTCTACCAAAATCTCCTGGAGGTCACAGCTCATTACCTGACCAGAAAGAGCATGAAGGATTCCACCAATTCCTTTGGAGGAAATGTGAGACCCTGGAATTTATTTCTTCATTTGTTTTTGCCTCTTAGGTGTGCTTAATTTTTTTTTAATAAAAAAAGTATCATGAAAGTATATAATGCACAGATACATCAGACTATGTTCACAACTATATTTAAAAGACTTGATTTGAGTCATTCATCTGCTGTTAACACTTATGCATCTTCAGTTGTGCTATAAATATTCCACATGAGTATGTTTTAACATGAATTCCTTCTTCTTTACTACAGTATGAACATCACTAAATTTCATGTCACTTAATTTTCACTTTACAGAATCAATGTTTTTATTTGTTTCTTTGTTTACTCTTGAAACAATTTCCAACAAGTGACTATATAGTAAACAGCTTTGTCCCTCTCCACAAAAGGTTTTTTTTTTTTTTTCCCCTATCTCTTTGTTTTCTCATCATCTTCTGGAGACATTTTTTTTTGGTTCTGTTGTTTCTTGTATGGACACAAATCCACGTCAAGAACTCACACAGTGATAGATGGTCATAGAAGGACTAATGTGGATTACAGAACTCATTTATAGTCATCTATAAAATGGGTGAAATTTCACTTATGTGAAATAATTCCCAAGGCCATACAGTTAATTCTGTGGCATAAAGCTGCATAAAAGGAATGAAAAGTCAGCTGCCAATGGCTACCAATAACTCATAAGCCAGTGGTTTTTTTTTTTTTTTCTTTTTAGATGGGGTCTTACTATGTTGCCAATGCCAGCCTGGAACTTGGGATCTTGAGGAGTTAGGATCGCAGGTATGCGTCACTGTACTAACCAGTGCTCCTTTTGAAAATAAACTTCTCAATTTTAGAATCATTTTAGAGGATAATTATGAATATAGTACATAGAATTCCTATATTCTGCATCTCCAATTTCCCCTCTAATTACTGCATTTTATTAATTAGTATGGCACATTTGTTATAAATAATGAACATATACTGATACAGAATTAACTAAAGTCTCCATTTTGTTCAGATTTCCTTAGTTTTTACTAAATATCCATTTCCTGTTCCAATCTCATCTCTATACCATTAGTTGTTACATCTCCATAGACTCCTCTTGACTGGGCCACTTTCTACTCTCCTTAATAAATGACCTTCACAGTTTTGAGGCGTACTCTCAGATATTTTGCAACATCTTCTCTATTGAGATGAGTTTCATGTTTTTCTCTAGTCTCAACTAGATTTGCAAGTTTTTGTGGAGGAAGGCTATAAAGTACCATTTTTATCACATCACATCAAGGCTAAATATCAATATGATTTATCACTGTTGATGTTGACCTTGATCCAGTGGCTAAGGTAATATTGGCTAGATTTCTCCACTGTGAATCTACTCTCTCCATGGATCTCTTCATACTGTACTCTTTGGAAGGAAGTTGCTATGTGGAGCCCACACTTAAGGAATTGGGAGATTTGTTGATGTATACCTTCTTCAGGAAGAAGTGTCTACATTATTTGGGGTCTTCTGCACAGGAGATTTGTTTGTTTTTCTCCCATTTGTCTTGTCAATCATTTATATCAATTTGGAACTAATGATTATACTCTGGGTTATAACTCAAATTACATTTTAATTATTTGATTGCTCAAATTTCCTAGCTTAGGCCACTGAGAATTCTTTACATTGTGTCCCTCTGATGTAACCTCCATCATTGCAGTGTTTGTGAACGTTTCCTTACTTTCTGTCAGGACATGATGTTTCAGATTCCTTTTGCTACAGCTGTTTTTGAACATTAGCTATTTTTTCAAGGACCTCTTGTTCATTTTACTGGACTCTGGAGTCCAAGTTCTGGGTGCTATGTGTGCTTGTTGCCCCTGGGGGTCATCACTTCTAGATTCAACAAACAAACAAAAAAGAAAGTGAGTACACAATCCAAGCATACCCAGGGCCTTTCACCTACAATATTGTTATATGTAAACAGTTCTATTCCTATTAAGCGAAAGAGAAGTCCACAGTGATGTCTAAACTCTAATTATTACAGGATTATTTTAGCCTTCTTCCTTCCCTTGTCTCTTACTCTAACAATGAGAACTTGGCTCCTATCACCCATCACCCATTTATTTAATTTCAATATACATGTATAGTAATTGTGAATTGCTAACCTGTAGAGAAAAGCTTTACCAACTAGA
This sequence comes from Ictidomys tridecemlineatus, assembly GCF_052094955.1. Classification (NCBI taxonomy): domain Eukaryota; kingdom Metazoa; phylum Chordata; class Mammalia; order Rodentia; family Sciuridae; genus Ictidomys; species Ictidomys tridecemlineatus. The sequence goes on along the minus strand of NC_135478.1, from coordinate 183,935,175 downwards.
GTACAATACTAATTTGTAGTTCTGTTTTTTCTTTATTTTTATCAATCCTGCTCATTTCTGAAGTTAGTTAGATTGGTATTTCCCCCTTCTCCTTTCAGTAATGTTTTTTTTTTTTTATTTACAGTGATGATTTTATAAGTTTCCTTTCTATTTTGTAAGGTTATGATGAGCTAAACGATTTTTTTTAAAAAATCTTATTTTCAGGTTCACTTTTTGTTTTTGCTGTAAAGTTAGGTTTTGATTTATATACACACAGTTATGCATGTACCATTAAAGTATTATACAGAACAGTTTTGTTGCTTCTCAGAAAACATGCTTTATTTCACCAATTCAATTTCCATGATCTTGAATCATGACAATCACTAATGTTTATAATCTTTATAGTTTTATATTTTGCAGAACATGATATAAATGGAATCACACACATGTAGTCCTTTCAAACAGGCTTCTTTTAGCAATATGCATTTAAGATTTACTCACGCTCCCAGTATCCTTTGAGTTCATTTTTTTCTTTCCTTTTTTTCCTGAATAGTTATTCATTCTATGAATCTAATACTGCCTGCTTTTCCATTCACCCAGTGAAGGGCATTTTTGATTGCTTCTAGTTTTGTTGAAAAGCAAAGCTGCTCTTAACATTTGCACATAGGATTTGGTATAGAAATATATTTTAAAATCAATTGATAAATATATGGATCATGACTTATGATTTTTAAAAATGAAAAACCCCACTCCAAGGATCTAGAGGTTTGATGTGCCTCAAGTATGAAGATGTGAGTCATATTCCATCCAGTTTTAAATTTTAAGTTTTTTTTTTACTGTGTTCTAATTCTTTGAAAATCAATACATATGCTGAAATATATGATTAAAAGGGACACCTTCAGCCTTGATCATATACATTGTGATAACAGAATTTAAAGCAAAAGCTAATTTGTTATGATGATCAACTTAAAATTGCTGACTACCTGGTTATATTTACCCCACAAATTGTTTCATTATGGTTGAGTAAGTTTTGTGATTTCTGCTCATGGCATCTTAATTTCTGGACAAATTTATAAGTCATGAATTATTGCCCAAGAATTCTGTGAAAAGCCAAATGTTAAAATAAGTGACTACTAATTTGTAACACTTTTGTATTTAGAAAATTAGTTCTTTGGTTTAACTTATTCTTTTTTATGGTTATTTTTAACTCTAATCAAGAATCTGTTGAAATTTTCATATAGGATAAAGAATGGCATTCATTTTTTTCCCTCTCAATAACAGTAGGAGGCATTTTCCACCCCAGCTTGGAGCAATCTAGCTTCCTCCTGCCACTCCAGTTTTATGCTCTCATGGTGAGCTAACCTCCAACTTACAACAGAAAAAGTGTGCTGAAATAACCTTGCCAAGCTTTGTTATGAAGTTTAGTGCTTAAGAAAAATAAACTACTCCCTAAGGGATTGGTGCTGTTTTAAAGATTTGAAATAAACCTGTGGTGAACCATAATTATTAAATTAAAAAAGTGTATATATGAGAGAGAATTATATATAGTTTGGAAAGGCATATGAAAACAAATACTTACAGGCACATCAACATATTTTGCAGCTGCTTTTACCTTAAATGGGGGGGAAAAAGAGATATTTATGAGAATTATATTCTTAACTACTATATAAGTATGATAAGAGTTGAGAGACAACAGAAGAGAACTCATTCCAATACTTACAGTGAAAGACAGAATGGATGAAAAGAAAGTGCCTTCATCATACCTTGACAGCTTAGACAACACTCCTTCCAACACTGAAACAAACTGTAATACAGAATACAGAGAGTAGTTAGAATGTTTCTGAGCATGCAATCTAATAGCAGTGCAAACAATTCCTGAATCAACTTCTCCCCAGCTACAAAAATCTACAAAGACTCAGCTGACAGCTGAGGTCAAGCTAGCTTGCATTACTTACTCTTCATTTCTGAACATGAACTTTAAGGTCCTTTCCCATGGCTGTAAATAATACATCATTTAAAAAAATAATGTGGAATAGGAGTATAGTCTCAATACATATACGATCATTTAAGTTACTGATAAATAAGATTAGGTTCATGAAATTATTCCTTAAAACATTTTTCAAGTGGAACACAGGAGCTCACAAACAGTGAAGGCCAAGATTAATCAAATTCCTTTCCTTTATGTATTATTTGACCATTTCTCTACTTTTTCTTACATACGCACAGAAGATTGAATAAAATAAGAACAGAAAGTGAAAGAGAGGTGTGATGTTCAAGGCTCTCATAATGACACAAGTCATTAATGGGCATTTGTCAAGCAGCTCTAACTGGGATACTTAAGAATGATTCCTGCTTCTAGAAGATTATTCAGCAGTCTTTGAGCTAAAACAGATACACTGAAAGGCAAAGTGGAAAGAGCATTAGACTGAAAATATATAACCCAATTCTATCTCTAATCTCTATGTGGGCTCAGTCTGATCACCATACATTCCAGGCCTCAGTTCTTTCAAATCAATTAAATGTGTATGTTGGAGGGAGGAAGGGAAAGAGTCAGGAATTCAAATTATTCTCAAAAGCATCTTGCATTTCTAAAATTTTTTATTCCTTTTCTCTCTCTCTTTATTTATTTATTCATTTGGTTGCAGTGCTGGGTATTGAACCCAGGGCCTCCCACATGCTAGGCAAGCATTCTACCACAGAGCTACACCTTCCACTCTTTTCATTTTGAGACAGGGTCTGCCTAAATTGCTCAGTGTAGCCTTAAATGTGAGTTATTCTGGTCTCATCCTTCTGGCTAGAATTACAGGTATAAGCAAACATGCCTGAAGTTAAAATTTTATATTTGTATGAAATGAAAAAAGCTTACTCTATTGGAAAAATGTGGGAAATTTTACTTTATTAAAGAAGATCAATGAATAGGTGAAACTAATAAGATACACTGTCCTACATATTTCCTCTTTTGAACTAAAATAATATGCACTATTGACAAATTACATACACTCCCAAAGGGAAAATGCTGACAAGGTTTTTTAAATACGAAAAGGGAAATTAACAAAGGCTGGTTTTTGTTCACATAGCAGCTTCTTCAACAAAGTGATAATAGTTCTAGGGACACAGCTTATTGGTCTCTAGTGACCGAAGAGCTCATTGTGAGTGCACAGGAGATAATCTTTTCTCTATGGCTGATCAATTACTGCAAAATAGTTTATGCAAAAGAAACAAAAACTTCCCTATAGGTTTCTCCATCACATCATTTGCGACATGATGTAAGAACACAGAAACAAAATCATGCAAATAGCTGACTAAAGTTTTAAAGTCTTATTTTTAAAAGAAGGAGAATTGTATTCATTTGAATAGTTATCCTATGGGATGTCAACAGCAAAAAACACAAAATTATAAATTGCTCATATCTGAAAGTCAAATTAGCACTTTCTTCCTGCCCATTAGGATTTCTCACCAATCATGACTGCCTAACTCAACTTGATGTGGTTTGCAAGGACCCAGAAGACCAATACTCCAGGGCTATGTCAGACCAGGGGAAGGGAATTCCAAACTTAATGGCCCTCTGTGGAAAATGCCTCATCTCTTGTAACTCAAATCTTGAGAGCAAGTGTGTGCTGGGTGATGTCACTTGGAGGAGAGCGACAATTGCTATGGTTACTAGACAACCTTATGCATCAGAGGCTCTGGGTGCCTTCTAGTGAACCTGGATGCACATCTGTGAAAGATGCTGAGGGACAAGGCAGTGAAGAGGCAAGAATCCTGTGAATACCTTTTGAAGGTGTGGGTTCAAGTTGGAGCTCTGCTACCATCTGGTTATAAGATGGAATCAAGTCATTTCATTTCTCCTGCTTTCTTGCACTCGTCAGTAAAATGGGGAAAAGATAGCTATCCTGCTCACCAGGATAAACCATCTTATAAAAATAGTGTGAAGCTCAGGGGTGGTGTTTTAAGATAAATAAAATGCCAAATATTAAAGAAATTTAAAGAATTATTGTTATTGATGTGATAATAATAACTATCCATTATTTGTCTGAAAATGTAACTATATTAAATCATAATTATGATGGCTTAGTGACAACATGTAAAAATGAGTTTGATTCTTACCTAATGCATCTAATTCAATGAAATATGTGGAGATATCTAGGGTGATAGGACTGAATTGAGGCTGTTAGAAGGTCATTGGAATCCCACCTGTTTGAAGGTCATTGGTGGACAATAGGGAAGAAAGCCTTTGAATGCAGGTGATCATGATCCCACATTATCTACCATTACACTACAGAATTGTAAGGAATAAATGAGGTGATCTATGTTAAGTGCTCAGTGAATGTCACTGGGTTATAATTATTATGGAGTACCTAAGATAGGAAATAAAAACAGAGGACTCTTAGATCTTTTCCTTCAGGAACATACAAACTAGTGGAAGAGACAGATATGAGCACAACTGGGTATTACACAAGGCAGAAGTTCTATGGGCCACAGCAGAAAGGTGCACAGTGTGACTGAATTGTAGGAGGGAAAGAGGGGCTTTGACCAGAGGATCTGGAGTGAACTTTCTTTATAAGGTGGCACAGGAATTAAGCTGCAGGATATCAGAAATGGAGCTGATAAAATGACAGGAAGCCTACTGGCAGATGCATTTAGGGCAGAAGTGTCTCCATAGAGGCATCTGGCAGCCTGTCTAGCTGGACTTCTCTTTACAGTACGAGTGTCATTAGGTTACATCTCTACAAGTCCTGTGTGTGGGATTGTGGTCTGCTGCAACCAAACCACAATAATCTTTGTTTCCATTTCAAAAATAGCAGAAGCTTCTTTTTGAGTTCTTCCCTATCCCAAATGGTCTCCTGGGAGGTAAAATACTGTAGGGACTCTCAGTGCTTACATGGCCGTGAACAGCCACTGCACCTCTGGGATCAACCAGGTGAGCCATACAGTTCTTACAGAAGGTTTTCTTTGTAAGATATTTGTTGAGGCCCAGGTGGTGGAAAAGCTACTTTCAAAACCAAACTCTATTAACAACAAGATTAATAATGACATATTTTTCATTTGGGTTTTAATTGCACAAAACAGCAAGATTCCAACGAAATCAAGGTAAATGCTGGGTTTCGTTGCTGAATCTTTAACTGCTTCCTGTGAACTTTCTCTGAACAGCTCAGGGAGTATATAAATACTTATGGGTTTGCCTTGTGCTCTCTGTTCTCCTGAGGGTGTTGGGTTGGAATGAAACATTGCAATCTCTTTGTTTCCCTACTCTTTATTGTGTATGCTATGTACTGGGTTTGTTTGAATAATATTTAACACCTAGAGTCTGTTTGGGCAATTACCAACTTTGCCTCATGATACATACTCTCAAGGAAATTAAAGATGAAAGCACTTTAAAATGACTGTAGGTAGAATGAATCATGATGAGGGCCACAAGGCATGTTGTTTTAAATTTCTTGTTGAATTTTAAGATGACATAAGAATGATTTTAATAGAATATAAGGTTTGGGTAGAAGATAGAAGATAAATTCTAAGAAGCAATGGGTAGAAGTCCAGCTATAGACTGCTGGGTTTAAAACCAAGTTATTGCTATTTTAGCCATGACATTTCATGAAGTAAACAAGGGATAAATGCACTGGAAGTTATACAGACTTTCACAGAAAAGACAGTTTTCCATGATACAACCTATCATGAAAAACTAGGTATTTGTTTGACAGGGGGAGAGGATAAGATTGACGATACCTATTAGCTGATGTTTTGATTTTGTTTATTAAGATGAGGGCTAACTAATATTATTAAAATTCCACATGGATCCTGAATATCACAGACTGGAAGTAAACAGGGTTTCTTTCATGAATAAGATTTTTTTTTTTTTTAAAATACTAGGGATTGAACCTAGGACCTCATTTGTGCTGGCCAGGTAAAACAGCACACCTAGTCCAGATGTTGGTAAATTCTCCACAATGTCTACTCTCATTGTTCCTTTCCCTCTGTTTTCCCCAATGCAGTGATCTATCTTACTTTCTATTTCCTGTCTATGAATGGCTCTGAATAGCGTGTGTCTTTCCTTTTAAGCACATACTTGGATTTGAACAGGTGTTTTCTGAATATGCAGCCTTGACCTAAACAAGTAAATTTAATCAAATTAATTTACCTAGGCTGAGTTGGCAAGATATTTTCATTAAGTCATCTGGGAAATCAGGTCAAATTTGTTCTCTGTTGTTATTTTTAAGAGGAATTCGGGGGAAAATATTCTACGTTATGAGAAAGAATATGTATGTGTAAGTATATATATATATACTTACATATATATATATATATATATATCAAAGTATCTGAAGTACCTGTAGGTATATGCTCAGTGAAAAGTGTTTATTTCTTCCTAATCCTTTTTTTTATTTTTGCAGTAAATGAGGATTTAGGAAGTTTATCATTATTGAGATCTTACCATTCAAGTTCAGAATTGATAGTTACGTATTACAGGAATACATTATGAGAATTGTCATGTTTTGTCTTGGCTCTGCTAATAATTTGCACTGACCATTTCTTTTTTTTTTTTTTTAAAGAGAGAGTGAGAGAGGGGAGAGAGAGAGAGAATTTTTTTAATATTTATTTCTTAGTTCTCGGCGGACACAACATCTTTGTTGGTATGTGGTGCTGAGGATCGAACCCGGACCGCACGCATGCCAGGCGAGCACGCTACCGCTTGAGCCACATCCCCAGCCCTGCACTGACCATTTCTAACTCTCAGTCCTCCAGTGTTTTTCCAGGATCCTCATCACTACACACAATGAATTCCATTCTCATCTTCCTACCTTACAGTTGGCGTTCAGCTACCTGTCCACGCTGGTCACACACAGGCATCAAAAGAAGGCCACAAAGGCTGGCTAATACAAACAGGAGACAATGAGGACACGACTGGAGGTGAAGCTTCTGCCCTTTCTCTCTCTGGTCTTGTTGAGTTCTGTACAGAGTTGTGGTAAGCTTACTTGGTAACATCAAGGTCAAGTCCGTGCTCTGTGGTATCTATCTTGAGACCTTGGGTCTCTATTTCCTCATCTGGACTGGGGGGGGGGGGAGGGGCTGCTGGATGAGAGGAGGCCAGATAGTCAGGGCTCTTAGGGCTCCTTTCCTTTCACAAAGTAGCTTCACTTTGAATGGTGTTGAATTTTGCTCTTCTGACTATGCCACACTCTGGCCAATTTAATTTTAATATAAGATAGAAATAAATATAACATTTCCTGTACCCCTTCATGATAAGATTTTATCTTCCTCCTATTTTTCCTGGCAAACATGGTCTAAGACCCTTTCTGGTGGTAAGTAACTCTGTTTTTTCCATTTTCTTTTTCGGTTATTTTTCATTTCTTCTGGGCGGGGTGGTGCTCCAGTTAAAGCATCTTAGCTTGAGAATAATAGCTACTGACTGACACAGAATCATTTCAACTTGTTAAAATCTTAAAATTATATAGATACTTTGAGCTCATATGACTCCTCTGAACTCCAAGACCAATATCTTATTTGACATCACCTCCCTCTGATGTCTCAAAGGCAGCTCAGTCTCAACATGTCCAATAAGGACATCATAGTCTTTCCCTCCAAATCTGTTTCTCTTCCAGGGCACCTGCATCAGTAAATGACACTAGAATCCATTCTGCATTTCAAGCCAAAGACCTAAGATTAATTGTTAATGTTTTCCTTTCTCTTCTCATTCCTAAACCCTGTCCATGTTATAGCTTTAATTCCTTTGATTAATTTATCAGAAACCAAAGTGAAGACCTCTGACTACTCCTTTTCCAATCTGTTTGGTATGAGTAGTCAGATGAATCTTCTAATTTAAGGCTGATTAATTCCTTACTCCACTTTCCACCTCCCCAGCCCTTCAGTGCCTTTCCACTGCTCTTAGGATAAAGAATTCAAGCTCTTTGGCACATTCTACAAGGTTCTCCCCACCTCTGCAGCTTCGTTTTGCACCAAGCCTTAATGTCTGAGGTTTCTCCCACCTAATTGCTACTTTTATTCCTTTTTTCCTGGTTGACTAATCCTTTGGAACTCAGCTTCAGCTTCAGCAAACTTTTGCTGTATTCCAACTAGATGACCCACCCTGTCTTAGGCATTTGAGACACATGAAATATGTGTCTGGTTATAATTTTATGATTGTTAGTGTTTTTCTCTCAAGTGTCAAAGTGCTTTATTCCATGTCAAGCATGCAAAGTCCTTTACTACATGCACTGGGTTAAAGAGAATAGAACCTGAGTATTGATGCCACATCAAGGTTTTTTAGTATTTTTCATATTTGCTTTCATCTTCTTTTAATGCCACTCATGCAACAAACACTCACTGAATGTTTGGCACCTGAGAAAGAGGGTACAAAGAGAGAACAAGATTCCTGTTCTCAAGAGATTCAGAGACACAAATAATCAAAAGGTAAATGCCAAAGGAAAGAGATTGGGTGGGGAACTAAATTTACCTATGAAATGAAATAAGTTCTAGAAAGAGTACAGAAGACTTTTCCAGTTAAGGAAAGGAAGAAAAGATATCTCCAAGCAGGGGATAGGCTTGGGAAAAGACATGGAGGTCTGTGTACCTTTTATTCAGTAGGATGCTGGAAATACTAGAGCTGAAGATGTGGGTGAGAGTGTTGCAGGGGCAAGAGCAATTAGACTGTGAAGGACCTTATAGGTGATGCTACAAAGTTTGTCTTGTGGGTCAGCTTGGCACAAATTCTATTTAAAGGAAAATTAATATCCTGTAAGATGTTTTGGGGAATTCTATGGCAAAGAGGATTGGTGCAGGTTAAGGGTAGAAATGTTGCACACTCAAACACTGCATCATCTTGAACCTTAATGAACTCAGAGTTCTTCAAATGGATCAGCGACCTCTTCTGATGGGACATTAACAAAACTCAAGTGCAAGGTGCCCTACACAAATAAATTCCAGATAGAGTTAAGTAGTTAAGTAGTATGATAACCATGTCTAGGACAGGACTCAGGACTTGATGGGGTAATGTAATGTAATGTAGAAATTTCATATTTTATTTTTCACAGACTTATTTCTCTTTACTGTTTTTCTGGAGATTTAGAAGTGGTAAGTGCACTAGCCTAGAGGTCTGAAGTTCAGAAGTTTGGTTACACTCTCTCACTTTTTAGGTCAGTTTACTAAACTAATTTTAGAATTATGTTTCAATCTATGACATGAAATAAGATGGCCCATTTCATAGCTATTAATAGGTCTATGGGGATATAGCTCAGTTGGTAGAGTGCTTGCCTCACATGTACAGGTCCTGGGTTCAATCCCCATGCACCAAAAAAAAAAAAGGTCTAAATGAAATCATACATAAGCAATGGCTATTTCATAGTAGGTACTTCATAACTCTTTTAAAAAAATTACTTTTTATAAAGAGAGCCACTAAGAATAGAACAGGAAGGAAGAGCATGAGGAAAAGACTAACAGTAAACTAAGACGAATGGGGGGAGAGAAAGGAAGAGAGAAGGGAAAACATATGGAAATGGTAGGAGACCTTCAGTGATACACAAAATTATAAGAGGTTATGAGGGGCAAGGGGGTGGGGGGAAAAAAAGGGGAGAGAATTGAACAACAGCAGAGGAGGTAGAGAGAGAAGATGTGAGGGGAGGGGAGGGGAGGGGGGATAGTAGGGGATAGGAAAGGTAGCAGAATACAACAGTCACTAATATGCCATTATGTAAAAATGTGAGTATGTAACAGAAGTGAGTCTGTATTATGTATTTGGGGAGTTCAAAACCCAATTGAGTCGAATGTATGAAAGATGATATGTCTTAAGCTCTGTAATGTTTTGAACAATCAATAAAAAAAAATAAATAAAAAAATTACTTTTTAGTGGAAACAAATGTGAATACCCTATCTTATAGGCTAGTTTGTTTCTGAATATATTATACCTCAAAAGCAATTTGCATGTCAATCTAGAAAGAGATTCATCAGAGTAGTGTTTCTCAAAGTGTGATTCAGAACAGGTCCATCAAAATCACCATTTTGGCTAGCTAAATATACAAATTTCTTTCCCTCTTCCAAACTTCTGACTCAGAACAACTGAAGAATAAGGCATGGAAATCTGCATTTCACTAGTTTACAGGTAATTTTTTTGGCTTTGTAAAATTTAGGAATTATTATATTAAAAGTGTTTTATATTTTCTTAATGAAACCCACAATTTACCCAGCACATGGAACTTGCACACAAAGCCAGCCACATAGAATTTTTAGCCACGCAGATTGGACCTACTAAAGCCAAACTGTAAAGTCTAGAAAAAGTGATGAAGTGACTACTTCTTCAAATTTACGGACTGTAATACAAGGCCTAAAGGATGCTGAATAATCTGGGAAGCATGACAATACCAAAGGAATCAGAGTAATTTCAGTAACTACATCTAAAGAACTGTAGATCCATGAATTTCCTGAGAAAAAGTACAAAATAATTATCTTAAAGAAGCTCTGTGAGCAACAGGAGGACGCAGCAATTTAATGGAATCAGGAAAATAATACATGAACAAATGAGAAGTTTAACAAGGAGATAGAAACAATAGAAAGGAATAAAAGAGAAATTCTAAAGTGGAAGAACACAAAACTGAATTTAAAAATTCAATAGAGTGCTTTTATAGCAACCCTGATAAAGTAGGAAAAAAATAATAAAACTCTAAGACACGCCAGTTGAAATTATCAAGTCAGAAGAACAAGAAGAAACAAGAGTAGAAAAGGATAAAGACAATCCAAAGGATTTATGGCACATCATTCAGGAAACAAATACACATATTAAAATAGGTATCCCCAGAAGGAGAAGAAAAAGAGAAAAAGGTAAAAGCTAACATAAAGAAATAATAGTCAGAAACTTCCCAAATATGTAGAGGAACATGGACATCCAGATTCATGAAGTCCAAAGAACTCTTAATTGGTTAAATCAAAAGAAATATATGAACTTATCAAATACCAATGTTAAGGACTTGTCCAACATATGCCATGGTCTGGAGTTGATCCCCATCACTGGGAAAAAAAAATGACAATGAAAGTGTTTTTAAAGCAAAAAGAGAAAAGCAACTTGTTATGTGCAAGTTAATAAATTACTTATAAGATAATCAACAAATTTCTTAGGAGATGCCTTTGAGTATAGGAGAGAATGGAATGGCATACTTAAACTGTGAAATAAAAAACTGTCAATCAAGAAGACTGTATCTAGAAAAACTGTTCTTAAAAAATGAAGGAGGGAGAGGGCTTTACCAGATTAAAGTCAGGAGGTTTGTCACTATTCAACATGGCTTATAAGAAATGCTGAAGGAAGTTCTTTTGAGTTAAAATGAATGGATGCTAAGCAACAAAATAAAGCATATGGAAGTATATATCTCATTGATAAAGGTAGAAGGTACATATATAAACAATGCAGAATAATGCAATACTGTAATGATGGTATGTAAAATCATTTTTAACCCTAACATAAAAGTTAAAAGTATAACTACAAAAATTTGTTAATGGATACACAATATTAGAAATAAAGCAACAATGACATAATTGTGTATGTGTATATGTGTGTGTGTGTGTGTGTGTGTAATAAGAGTACAAAGATTTTGTTTGTAACTGATGTTATTATCAGCTTGAAACAGTCTGTTATAACTATATGAAGTTTTAAATAAGTCTCATGGTAACCAAGGTGGGGGGGGGGAAATTTTAAAGAATAGGAAAAAAGATAGACAAATGTATCAAATATATCACCACAATCAATCTTCAAATCACAAAGGAAGACAACTGAGAGGAAGAGAAGAGGAAAAGAACTACATAACACTCTGAAAACAATGAATAAGCTAACAATAGGAATGTCTTGCAATACATAATGGCAAAACGTAATTCTTAACTTAGCAAGAATTACATTTAATGTAAAACAGAGTGGCTGAATCCACAGAGTGGCTAGATCCAGGGGCTGGGGATGTAGCTCAGTTACACAAAATTATAAGAGGTTATGAGGGGCAAGGGGGAAGGGAAAAAAAAAGGGAGAGAATTGAACAACAGCAGAGGAGGTAGAGAGGGAAGATGGGGGGGGAGGGATAGTAGGGGATAGGAAAGGTAGCAGAATACAACAGTCACTAATAGGCCATTATGTAAAAATGTGAGTATGTAACAGATGTGATTCTGCAATTTGTATTTGGGGTAAAAATGGGAGTTCAAAACCCAATTGAGTCAAATGTATAAAAGATGATATATCATGAGCTCTGTAATGTTTTGAACAATCAATAAAAAATGAAAATATGAAAAAAAAAGAACACGTGTTTAGTATGTAGAAGACCCTGGGTTCAATTCCTAGCACAATAAAACAAAACAGAAACTGAAAAAATATGAAAAGACAACAAGAGTTGTTGAGGATGTAGAGAAAAAAGAATAATTTAACATTGTTGATGGGAATGTAAATTGGTGTAGTCATTATGTAAAACAGTATGGAAAATCCCTAAAACAATTAAAAAGAATGAATAGAATCACCATACGAATTAGTAATCCCACTAATGGGTATATATCCAAAGGAACTGAAATGAGGATCTCAAAGAGATATCTATACCCCTATGTTCACCGAAGTATTATTCTCAATTGCCAAGACTTGGAAGCAACTTAAATGCCCAGTGACAGAAAAATAGAAAGTAAAAATGTGATATACACATAATATGTAATATTATTTAGCTTTATAAGACGAAAATCTTTTTGAGAAAACAGAGATGAATCTAGAGTACTATGTTAAGTGAAATAAGTCAGGCATAGAAGGACAAATACTACTTGACATCAGTTATATGAAGAATCTAAAATAGTTAAAACTCATGGAAGCATAGAATGATAGCAGCCAGGGTCTATAGGGATGTGAGATGGAGCAGCATTTGTCAAAGGGTAAAGTTTCAGTTATGAAAGATGAATGCATCCTAGAGATCTACTGTACAGCATAGTCTCTATAGTTAGCAATACTATTTGCTAAGAGGATAGAGCTCATGTTGAGTACTGTTATCCCCTACTGAAGCCAGGTTTAAAGTTAGGTAGTCAGTGTAGTTAGGTAAATCGGGTCTAATACCGAGTGAAATCTAAAATGGAGGCCATGCTGGGAATGACTCAGGGAAAACGCAGGACAATTCATGGAATGTTAATGAAGTCCCAAAGAGGCCCTAGGCCAAAGTCCACCTGGAAGAAGTATTAATGAATAGCCCCCAGCAGATTTGAAGATAGCCCATCACAAAGAAGTGATAATGAAGTCCTTCCTGCTCAGACTACTTCTTTGGCCCACCTGTGTCCCACCCCTCGGGCCTTCCAACCTACATTCCATCATTGAAAGAACTATAAAAAGGGGAAACAACTGCACTTCCATGGATTCCACCTCTGGGTCCCCTTCTTCCTCCGGGAGAAGTCTTTTCTGCTGTCTTTTAATAAACTTCTAATTTCTACTCTGACCTTGCCTCAGCAGTGCTTTTCTGGTGTTATTCTTCAACATCAGGGAGCAAGAACTCGTCACCCGTCAACAGTGGTAACACTACCACCCAAATAATGAATTAAGAAGGCTAGAAGAAATTTTTGAAGGTGATGCATAGCTTTATGGCATAGGTTATAGTGATGCTTTCATGATAGTATACTTATCTCCAAACTCATTATATATATATGTACACATTTCTGTATGTCAATCATATCTTAATAAGATGATTTAAAAATATGCGTAATGTTTTGGATTAATGAAAAAAACTATTTTCATCTGTTATGGAAGCTCGTTTGAGTCAACTGACCAAGTTAATTTATACTTTTCAACTAAGGAATTAAAGATAATTAATAAATACTGTTTGACAGATAAATAATTCATAGAGAAAACTATAATTTTGACCTGATTCCCAAATATATTAGCCACTAAATACATGAGGCTATTTTAACTGAAATTAAATTAAAAGTTAAGTTACACTAGCCACACTGCAAGTGCTCCATAGACATGTGTGATTAGAACCTGCTGTACTGGGCCATGAGAAGTTTTTTATTGGATAGTGCTGACTCTTATAATATCTTTTTCTTACTTAATTAAAATATAACATTTTTTTTTCTGTTAACAGATGCATTTGATATAGAAACATTTAAATTTCTTAATTTCCCAGAATTGAATGTAGAGATGAGGTGCAACCCTGTCTGCTTTCTCTGCAACCAACCTTCTGGCTTCCCCCAGCAACAAAAACAAAAACAACTAGTTGGACTTTTTCTATGCTGCCTAACTAAGCTGAAATCATCTACAAGCTAGCATGCATTTAAATCACTGTTGTTAAGATTGCAAACCCTTTAAAAGGCAACTTTCTAGGAGGACTGTGCTGATGGATAGATTATATCTGAATGAAATTGTCCTGGATGTGTCAGGAAGGGGCAAGCTTAGCTTTACTTCACTCTAGTGGGTCAACTATGCAGGGTTGCAGGCTGCTGCACTGGACTCCTTATAGGGTAGAATTCTGATTTTCTGTTGATCCACCTCTCCACCTACCTACAGGGTAGTTTTCCTTTAATTCCTTTCCACTGGATGGTGAATGTGTGATGAATGTGAAAGTGTAGGTATTTGGTGACATGGTACTATTCTAAAGTCATCTTTCCTCATGGCTCTTTTCCACTTTAAGACCTGCTACCAGAGAAACTGGAAAACACACACACACACACACACACTCTCACACACACACACTCTCTCACACACACACACACACACACACTCACACACACACACACACACACACACACACACACACACACACACGGAAAAAAAAAAGCCACACACACAAAGGAAAAAAACAAAACCCAACTAGAATCCCACCACCCAGAGAAAAGCTGTGTTAACATTGTGGCTGCTTATCCTAATAGTCTTTTTTTCTATGCAATGAAAAAATTCAAGTCATATTTATGCTTTTAAGTATTCAGCATTTCTCTAACAACTACTACATTATAAAACCTTCTCTTCATCAGTGATAGCATCTGAAGGCATAGTTTCTTAACACAGAAGTTCTGTAATGTACTTTGTCATTTCCCTTAAGAGATTAAAATGTTTCCAAATTTTAAGTAGCTAGCATGACAAATATTAACTTACATATTTTGTTTCTGTCTAGTAGGAAAACTGTTAGAAGGTGAAAGCATATTAATGTATTTGATATTTCCAAACTATCTTCCAGGAAGGTTAAAAAAATCTAGCATCTTGTATGCAGGAGATGTTAAGTGTCTCACCTTACATTTTTAAATACTAAGTATTAGCTTAATAAAACTATACTAATGTATGAGAAAATATCATATTATTGTCATTTTAATTTACATTCTTAAACTATTTGAGAGGCTTAACATTTTTCATGCTAATGGGACATCTGTTTTTTGTTTTCTAGAAACTATATCTTTTATATATTAGACTGAAGGTGGTTTCCCTTTGCTTCTTATACATTCTTACAATTGTTTGATGAAGCCTATTTGAGGTTCTTTGACAAAGACTTTCCTGATTTCTTTATTAGTAAATTCACTAGTAGTATACAGAAAAGCTCTTGATTTTTGTATATTGATTTTTATATCATGCTATTTCCTAAATTTATATGTCAGTTCAAATAGTCTTTTAGTAGAATCCTTAGGTTTTCCTATGTATGGATTCACATCATCTGCAAACAGAGATAACCTGACTTGTCCTTTTCTATTTATTCGTCTTTTATGTTATTCCTATCTGGCTGTGAACTTGTACCCATTAACCAATAACTCCTCACCCTCTTTAAGTTCCTGGTGTCCTCAGGTTCTCCCTCCCTCCCTCCCATCCCTCCATCTAAAATGACACCCATAGCAGTCTGTTACATCTTAGTGGGATTCTAATTCCTTTAACCACTAACTGGCATACCCATTTATACTTCATCTCTACATATATAGTTAAAGGACATAGTTTTTGTCAAAGAATTTTTAAGTATCAAACAGGAAGTCTTTGGATTGAAGAACCAGAACCATCCTTCCAGCTTTGCCTGTCTGTCTCTGAGTCTGACTTGATGTTATCCTCACAACAAATGGGCCAACTAGGAGGCCTGAGGATTATTTAATCCGCTCAGGAATTAAGACAAATGGTCAGTGGTATTACTGGGGAAAGAAGTTATTTTTAAAAGAGTAACACTTTTGCCAAAAAAGTAAAAATTCATTATGAACAAAAATATCAGAAGTTCTTGATGAACTGCTCAAAATCATTTTTTTGTTCATAATTTTTCTCTCCTCTCTTTTGCGCACACTCTTTCTTTTTGCTAGAGATTGAACCCTAGGCCTTGTTCATTATTTACAACTTTTCTTAAAATTACAATTTCAGTAGCATGTAATTTTCAAACTACAGTTACCCAGTTGGATAATTAGATACTTAGAAATATCAGATATTTCTGAAATTATCAGTTGAAGATTATTTTAAAATTTGATTTTAAAAGGTGAAGAAATAATACATTACCTTTGAAACTAGCAGTGATATGATTTCTTTTACAGTGTTGTCAATCAAATCATCTATTTTTGAATGGTACTGTTGCTGGATATTGAAAGACAAAAGATACATTAGTTGATATGGACACAAAACTTCTATCATAACTCATAAGTGCTCTAAAGCTACTAGTTATGACATATCAGACTTACTTAAAATGATCATTTTGTACATTAAAAGAACAAAACCTTGAAAACGATCCGCCCAATCAACACTTTTTTTTACATTGCAGTTTGAAAATTTTCCCATGTGCACTGTTGAGTTAAGCAGCTAATGGGGTTATTATTTAGATGAATTGAGTTCTTATTCTTATTCAGGCGTAGGAATGTGAAGGATACTTTTTGTCTCCTCCTCCATAATTAAGGTGGCCTGGCCGTGTATTTTTCTAAATGGTTGGTTTAGCTGGAGAAGCAAAAAAAATCTTTTTCTAAAGATTTAATTAATACAGCATTTCATGTCTGACAACTCTCATTCATAAGTTATTTTAAATGTGCTCTAGAAATAAAATGAGCTCCCAATTGTTCTCTCTAAAAGGACCTTTTTGTCAGCCGGGGAGCAGCAGTTTATACAATTCTTACAATATGCTCAAGCAAGGGCAAACTTAAAATTTCATCAACAAAGGTGAATAGATGGTAACAAATTAATAGGCCATAAAAGGTGGAATGAAACAGGCACTCACTCCCCATAGTTTTATTGCAGCTTCCTCATGAAAAAGACGCCTTGGAATAAATAGAAAAAAAAAAAAAGGTGTATTTTAAATAAACCTGAAAGACTTTTTTTTTTTTTCTTTAGAGAATAGTAGTGGGCTACCTTCTTAAATTGGCAGGAACTTGGGCTTCCACAGCATGCGAAGGCACATCCATTTAAACAGTAATTCTTCCTTTGGAAGCATTATCTGACAGCAGATTGTCCCCAATAGCCACTTCACAGAAAATGTGACTTGTAAAGACTAACCCTATCTTGATGGTTCAAGGCTTCTTGGAACAGCTAACATAATGCACGGAGTAAAAGTACTCAGGTCAGTATAAACATTAGACCAACTTAACAGCTGCTGGTTGAATGGCTTCCTAAGATGTAAGTTTTTGAAAGCTATTTTTTTTTCTTCTGAAAACATGTCTCAAAGTTTCCACACAGAACAAAACATCAACTTAGGCCTGCTTTGGAATACTTAGGACTGATCCCTGCTTGCTCAAGGGCTCTGGCAGTTCTAAGTGGTCATCATCCACCTGCATAAATAGGAAGCATAATTTTGGAGCTACTAAATTATTTTCTTTTTTTCTGAGCATGAGTGTGCATGTATAATGACAGTGGTCTGAAATCAGCTACATATATGGACATGGAACTTTTCCATCATTGTTCCAGTGATGCTTGTCTTGCTCACCTAAAGCCTCAGAGGTGCCCACATTCATGCTCCCCAGAGGACAAATGGAATAGAAACAGAAGGAGAATTTCTGTTGTAGTAGTGCTTTGGCTTTTGGAAAAGCTTGAAAAGCAAACAGTATAAAGAAAAAGGCAGAAGAAAAAGCCTCAGCAAGCTGACTAGAAGTTAAGTTCTGCTCTGGCCTCAGTTATCCATAATGTTCTGAGTCACGCAGGATATATCACGGGAACACATCTGACACCAGCTGAACAACGCCAGTGTCTAGAATGATTGGTAGGATAAGCTCCGACAGTCACACTTACATAAAGGGCCTCCAGCTCCAGCTGAATCTGTACAGCAGACTGGGTGGCAAGGAGCTTATGTAAATGAGCTCTGTCAACTCTCCTTTCTTATCCTTCTGGCTACAGATCTGGTTTGTCTGTGTACCAAGAGGAAATGAAATACCAGCCCAGGCTCCTCTTTGGGGTAGAATAGGAAAGGGACCCAGGAGATGGTCTTCAAGCTCCCCACTTCCCTCTGACATGGAAATTGGCCCCAAAACAAAGGGATTGAGACTCTCAGATCTCCAAATGGGTTCTTAAATAGGCTTGGCCTCAATGTCAGCTTGACTTGTGCTTTTTAATTTTTAACTCAAAAGTAATAAAATATCAAGCTATTGATATAAAACAACAGTGCTTCCACATGTTAAATTTTGGTTGGATTAATTCTGGCAATTTTTAAAATCAAGTGATAAGTTACTAAAGAATTAATTTATACCCATTCTGTTGAAAAGTAGGGAAAGTCAATGGCCCCTAGGAGCCAGGAAATTCTCCAATAATATATATTCTTGGGTTGTTGCTTTCTTGGCTATCTGATCTAGCCATAAACAGAAAGGTGGAGGGAGGGTTTAGTATCTACAGCCCTAATTTGAAGAATCTCTTTTAATAGTTCTGCCAAGGTTCTAATCATATATGATCCTCAAGTTTCAACAAAGACTTGAGTATAAATGATTCTCAGTTTTTTCACAGGTATTTAAATAGGCAAAAGATATCTAAGGTGAGTACAGAATTAGAAGGTAAATGACTTAGACCCTCAGAAATTGAGCTAATATTTTCACACTTCTCTTTACATAAACATAGCATCGAAATAAGCTGTTGTTGAGAATTGACTTTAAGTATTGTCTGCTTTCTAGATTGTAGAGTCTGTTGGCAATATGTTTCAAAGTAAAAATAAAATAATATATTAATATTAAAAAAAGAAAGGGGGAGGGAGGAAGGAGGAGGACACATGGGAAGAATGAGAATAAACACACACTAATATAAAAGGAAAAAGAAAGAACAAGGAAATAGAGATATTAAATATATTACCCAAAGGGTAAACCCAAATAGAATGAGGTTTGATAGGTTTTTATAATATGGGGATCTGCTATTGTAAATTTATCTGATTAGATCTGACTTTACTAATATTAAAACTGTTGGGAACTTCCAGAATATACTCTATCTGCACAGTTGAGAGAGGTGGCCAGGGGCATGGGTCAGGATAGGGCCTAATTAGTCCTATTGTATATTTGTGTATTCTGCAAAGATAACAGCCATGGATGTCATATGTAGTTAAAAAAAAAAAAAAGGTAAGTTAGAAAGTTGTTCATCAGAAGAGCTGGATAGCTTTCAAAGACAAGATATTACAAATAACTAAAACCAGAATTTATCAGCAAAGATATTTATATTGCCTAAACTAAAAGTGACAAATTTTTTTCATTTATATGAACACATAGTAATGATCAATAAAAATTTGGCAGGTTTTTCCCCCAGCAATAAAAACCTATAAAATTCTTAGAATATTCCAAATTGGATTGCCAATTCTATCTATCATAGCTTTGGTAGACTGCAACTCATTCTTAAACTCTCTCCACATCCACCTTCAAAAGTAAACTGTTACAACTCTACTTCTTTAACGAATGACTCTGAATTATATTAAAATAACCAAGAAGGATTCCTCACTTAATGAAGTCCAGATGCATCTGAAATCCTGACTGCCCCCCCCTCACACCCCATACTCAGGTGAATATCATTGCTTCTCCTGATTGTTGTCATACAAACACACAAAGAATGAAACTAATTAATGCCAGTGGAACCTAGCCTTCTTACAAAAAGATTTTGGTTCTTCTCTTGGGAAGCATTTTTGAAAGCCCTGAATTGTTAGTTCTAGAAATGGAAGTATTTACTTGAGAACAAACACTGTAAAAGCAAGGATCCCCCTGTTCCCCTGAATTGCCTCATGAATGTGTTCTCATTCTTATCCTCAGCCAACTGCACCATGGGATGAAGTGACTCGGAGAGCAGGTGAATGCCTGAAGCCCATGCAGTCATCTGCTTCTCTGCAGCTATGGATAACAAGGATTCTAAACACGGTGGTGGTTTGTGATCTCAACATCTGTCCCTGAGGGATTGGCCTGAGACTGCTGACTCATTACCCATAGCTGTCACATGAGCAGATCATTCACTCACTAATCACTCCATTAAACCCTGTTCTGAGTCTGGCAGAGCATGTTTGCATCCTCCCATGGCATGTAAGGAAACAGAATTGTAATTTAGGAGCAGAGAAGGGGCTGCATTGTGGCAAGGTGTAGGAAAGGCTTTTACGTCAGCAATGGCAATAGAACAAATTTACTAGATACTTCAGAGAGGTAATTTCTTTTTAATTTAGAAATGATCTCTGCTAGGTTCAACTATGTAGTATATATTTTTACCAGGTCCCAAATTGGCTAAGTTTCTCTTGCCACGATTTCAAAACTTAGCACATATAGAGAGGGAAAGCCTGTGCAATTAGGTGAGTATATTTACTGAAGATAAAAAAATAAATAAATTATATAATCCTTTTTTCATTTTTTTTTTTTGCACTGAAATTCTTGTTTACCACTTTTCAGGGTTGCTAATGGGTTTTACACCTGCACATTTTGAACTATATTAATTGTGTGAAAGTTGTGGGGAACTAATTGTCTCTGGTGAGAAGGTACAGGTGCAGACATAATAAACAGTAGATTACTCCTCAAAACCATCTACCTATTAATGTAAAGAATCATTTGACCAGAGAACAGTGCTTGTCACGTGTGTGCCTGTTTTTCTTATTAAGTTTGAGAGTGAGTTGTTTCTTACAGGGGTGGATTTTCAAAGCAGTGACAACAATGCAGTCTGTTCATACATTCAATAAATATTTACTAAGTGCCTATTATGTACCAGGTACTGTAGTGTGTATGGAAATAAGAACCAATGAATAAACCCAGTGTTCATGGGAAGAAGCAAGATGATTCTATAATCAGGATGAGAAAAGAATGGGCTTTGAGACTTAAGACAATATACTCAGGTAGACAAAAGCTCACATTTAGGTACTGAAAAATATGAAGGGTGATGAGAGCCATAGGTATCTAAGCCAGCTGCCTACTCATTCAGATAATTAGAGATAATAAATCGTTTGTAAATGATCAGAGAATGATAATTACTAAACATTCTACAACACTTGTGTGCCAGTCACTTATATTCATAAGGCTGTACAAAATGGTATTAGAAATCCATTTTCATTACCAAATTGCTCAAAGAATGAACTATGAGTATGTACATGCAAATATAAACTATGGGCAAATAGCTAATGTCAATATCGGAGTTAGTAAGTTTGAAACTTACAAATAATGTGCTTTCTTATCTACTTTCACAATTAGCTAAAACATTTTTCTTGGATGAAAACTGTCAGCTTAGTAAAGATGGCCCTGCCTTTGACATCCAGGTGTCAGCTGTAAGACTTACAAGACATTATAAGTTCATAGGACATTAAAACATCTTGACTAACAACAACAACAACAAAATAAAGAATGCAATTTAATGAATTCAGTATGCATGAAGGTTTTGAAACCATGTAGTGTGTGTGGAAATAAGAACCTGGGTGATACTTGCAGAAGACCTTTCATCAAGGGAAAAAGTCTCTCCACTACCTTTGTTGATTATAAGAATCATTTAACCAGAGAACAGTGCTTGTCACCTGTGTGCCTGTATTTCTTATTGAGTTTGAGAGTGAATTGTTACTCGTGGACTTGAACCTGACATCCACAATTGGGTTCAGCAGTAATGAAACGACTTTGGGTGTATCTTCCTGATAGTAGTATTTAGGGGTTCTCCTGAAATATGCTATATATCATATAAAGTTCCAAACTGTAAATTCTTCTGTTATTTATGAAAATATATACTGTAAATATATGCATGAAACTGTTAATAGTCACTCTGCATCTAAATTTATTTAGATTTTCATTGAAAGAAAGGCAAGTTCATTTTGCTTTAAATATTTTATCTTTAAAAACTCTAAGCGTAATTTTTAGATTCTGCAGCCCTAATAGGCAAGAAACATTTTCCTTGGTATTATTTAAGGTGTTAAGTATTTACATGTATTTTAATTTGTCTTTGGGCTATTTCTAGGTTACAGTAAGCTGTTAACCTTGTATACACACACAGAAGTAAAAACCCTGAAAATGTAATTAATTATATTATTTTAATTTTAAAATATAAACATAAAAATTTACAATTCTAAAAAAATAACAATTAAAATGAAAATGAATGTGCTTTTCCTAAAAAAAAAAAAAAAGTGAGAGAGACTTACCCATTGACTACCAACCTGGATCATGCCATGGGTGAAAAAAAATGATGAAGAAAGAGAACATATGGGAAGAATAAAGAAATGATGAAAAAGTAATTATAATGGGAAAAAAAGCAACAAAATGTCAACTTAAACAGATAATATAAGAAAAATAAATAATTTTAACCCATTCACCACTCACAACCAAAACAAATCATGGCGTAAGATGAAATTGTATTTGTGAATTAAAAACCAAACAAATTATAAATCAAACTAAAATAAATAGAACATATGTGCATAAGAACTAGGCCTACTTTTTAAGTGGATTTCTACTTGATCTTTAAAAAATGGAAACTTGTGTAAATAAAGTGTTTCATATGCTATTTTTTGTGGCTTGCTTGTATGGATGCAAACTCTGGATAGTCTACATTTGTTTAAACAAAGCAGGTAGCTTTTTAGCTCTCTCATTTGCTTGTAAAAAGCAAGGTTTATGTAAATACAAAACACCTAAAACTGCATATCTGAAATCCAATGGCCACTTGTAAAATTTTAGGCAACATTTATATAAAGCAGGAGGAGGTGACCTGAGCCAAGGACCCTCCTGCCAGGACTCCCTGTGCTGCAGTCTCATGTGAATCACACACTCTGCTTACCTCTTGTCCTCCATCCAGGGCACAGAGTTTGGTGCTTTGTTTTTTGGCATCGACTAATACATTGAACATTGTGCACACAGACGCTGGAATGCGCAAGTCAGTTGTTTTGCTTGCCTTTTGTAGCTTGAGTTCAAATGCAGTTCTTGTTCTAGTTATTAAAACATGAATTCAGAGTAAGAAATTCTGACATATGTCCCACCTATTTTGTTAATGTGAAATCAACACTATAAGATGATAATTTAAAACATGCAAATAAGGAGGGAGCAGTGTGACAGAGCTTGGGACCTGGTGGAGGAGGTGGGATGTGCTTTTCAGGTGTCTCAAATAAAAGGTCAGACTGCAATGTTACATGTAAGAACAACCTTTTAAAATGTGCTTTACCAAGTGGTATTTGGCTGCCAACTTTACGGGGTCAATATTGCTACTCAAATGAAGCTCTTTGTTATATCTAATGTATCCCACTTAATGGGAAATAATCTCATACATTCACTTAACTGCCTGAATTAATTTCCAAGTAGAAAAATAATTTACTTCTCTGCCTTCAAGTATAATAAATCCTCTATGTGAGGGCTCACCAAATTAAAAAATGTGCAAGTCTGGACTATAAGATGTAAAATAGAGAACATATAATTCTTTTATGTCACTTAAATTCCTTTTTAAACACTTGAAGTTGCAGGTGGGTTTGGGGAATAAAGTGAATAATAGAAAATTTTGATTTTGCTAAAGTATCCAAAGACTATCCACAGATTTGAGGCATCAGAATCACAGATGATTTAAAAATATGAAATAATTTAATCCATGGCATGTCCTTAATTTAATCCATAGCCATTAAACAAGACAAGATTTTTCTTGATTTAATGAATTCAGGAATATTCAATTGCTCCAACCAGTGTTTGACTGTTATTCCAATATGCTGCCCTACAGCATTCTTGAACATATCTTGAACATATCCTAAACAAGGGCAATGGAAAAAATATTTACCCAATTAGAATGCAATGCTGATTTTGCAGAAACTTCTAAAAAAAATGAAAGCAGATTTGGAAGAATCCAAAGTCCAATGACTTGTTTCTGGTTAAGTGCTAAAGAATGTAAGCAGATACATGACATTCATCTGGTGTGGACAGAGAATACCCGAAAACATTGAGCAATCCCAGAAAAAATGCTGATCATATTTTGAGTTTGCCATGCCATTTCACAGTACACAGACACAGTACATAATGCATTAAGAACTCAACAGACCTTTTCCATATGTCTCATAAGATATTACCTTGGGAATTTAAAGTACAGTATTCCCAGACTGATAATAAGTACAACAAAAATGATTCATGTGTTATGGGTGCTACTGATTAGGACAATGGATGGGAGACCTGAAAAAAAAAAGTGTCAGGTCAATTTAGTCAATTACATGGGTTTCCAGAATTTAGGTGAGGGAAACTACGGCCCATGAAATTTTGGAAATAGCATTATATGTTGAATTCTTTCATATGATAATCATATAACAGGTACTTGGGTGCTAGCACATTAAGCAGCAACTTGAAAATACATGTCTACCTTTTGACACAGGCCTCTATCATATCACTGGCCATTAGTTTAAGTCTTTGCTCTAAATGGTGGGCAAATTCTTGTTCTGGCCAGTGTAGATCAAAGACAAACATTTGCAGTGCATCAAGTTTCCAAAAAAGGTCTTCTGATGTTGCTGAGCCATTGCTAGGAAAAAAAAAAAAAAGGGAGAAATGAAGAACATCATGCACTTCCAACATTAACTATGTGGACCAACAATTTGTTGTTTTCCATTCTGTATCTATTGCTGTTAGCAAAAAAGTACCGCATAAAATATCCAGTGACCCTATATTTCTTTGTCCAGCCTTCTAATTCTTCCTTTCTAATTTTAATAAGGAGAATAAAATATAAATAAATACAGTAGTAAGATTTAAAAAAAGGATAGGAGGATAAGGATAGCTAACTAGGGAAAGGAAATAAATTGTGTATATATAAGAACAACATTTTTAAGATTCTTTACCAATCTGTAGGATAAATACACAAATATTTTTTTCCCAGAAATTCTAAAATGTATATTTTATGCAAGAAATTCATATGACAGCATCTTTGGCTTTATTCTTTTGTCCTGCACATGTGCCTATCTTATGATGGCTTCTGTCTATAGGTATATAGCACACACCTTAGACTATCACTCCATTATAGGTAGAAATGAACTGAAAACAAAATGACAGGCCAGGTAAGGAAGCAAACCTTTATTTTCATTTTGAAGTGCTTTGTGACTATTCTAGCTCATAATTAGAATCTACCTTAGTCAAGGTGGTTTAACAGAGAAAAGACATTCAGGGTGCTCTGAAGTCAGAGCAGATTCATGCATTTCAAGTCCTTATGTCCAACTGTGGAGCCAAAATATGCTCTACATTCACTACTATGGTAAAATTACTCTAAGGGACTGTATTTTCACACCACTCATGAAGGTAATTTTAGAGGAGTTCATATAATATTTGGGCAAATGATAATGCTGGCACTTTCCATTATGTAAGTATATAGGTTAATAGGGAGAGAGATGTTTTGGAAGTAAAATACTCCTACATTAAAACATAATGAAACTGAACTGTAAAGAGAACAAAGAGAAAAAAAAAAAAGCTGCTGTCTGATTCATTTGTCCTTAGCTTTCTAACCATTGCTTCATAGATACTAAACTAAAATTTATATTTTCACTTTGCAAAAGAAAACAGAAGAAATAAACTCATTTATTATAAGGGCACAGTGGAAAACTTTTATGAAAATAAAGCGATTTTAAATAATCATATTATTTAGCTAAACATATCTTAATTAGCAAGTTTAGAGAAATCACCTCTTGCTCTGGCTAATTAAAAGCTATGTTTCTGCCCTGTAC
The DNA here is from genome assembly GCF_052094955.1 of Ictidomys tridecemlineatus. Lineage (NCBI taxonomy): Eukaryota > Metazoa > Chordata > Mammalia > Rodentia > Sciuridae > Ictidomys > Ictidomys tridecemlineatus. Next base: position 183,909,208 of record NC_135478.1, on the reverse strand, counting down.
CCTGGCAGTGTCTCAGCTCCGTTGCTTTCCCCCTCCCATGCTGATGGCAATTTCTGTGATCTCCTGGTCTAGCCAAGCTGTCCTCAGAGTTAAGTTCTCAAGGGACTAATCACAGCAAAACAGTGCACAGAACTTTACTCACCTAAAGTCTCCTCACCTGAATATGGACCAAGTGGACCATTAAATAAAAGAACCAGATAATACATGACGATGCTGGTGTGAAAATGTTTGAATAGACATGACGTTTACTTTTCCTTTTAGCATATGCACAATAAATATAAGAGAAAAAAATGGCCAGGCAAAATCCCTATGTGTCTATAGTGTACAGTTTGGTAGATTAAAAAAGCTCTGTTTTAATTGGATATAATCAGTGAAGCAACAAATCTGCTTCTTATATTTTCTTACTTTGGAGAAACGAAACTTGAAATATGTATATTATTTGACAACATAAATCACCACCAAAGCAAAATCTTGAGCAGTAAAAGCAGATTGCTATTAAAAATTTATTCATGACAATTAAATCTTTGAAGAAAATATGGATATTTTTCTTCTGTTTATGCTACGGCAAGATTTTGGACATGTGCTTAATTGGGAATGTAATTAAGATAACAAGTGTTTGTTATAATTAAATAGATAGATGAAGAAATGTAAATAGGCTTTCTTTGGAGTTGGTACCTGTAACCTGCAATTTATTCAGAGCTTTTCTATTTTAAATTATTTCTAATCAGTGACCTATTCCTAAAGGTATTATTAACAGATTAAAGTAATTCAAATATGAATAATGGACTCCAAGAGATCTCCTAAATATGCCTGCAGGAAATTTACCTTACTGGTATTCATTTCAAAAGCAAAAATACTGAAAATAAAGATTTTATATATAAAAAGATGTGGAAGAACATCAATTTTTTTCTTTAAAGGAGATCCTCAGCATGAGTCATGTGCTACTAGGTAGGTCTGTCTCTTCAAACCCATATTTGCTTTTGTTTCTTTATTTATTTTTGTGGTGTTGGAGAGCAAACTTTGGGCCTTGCATGTGTTAGGTTGGCTCTATCACTGAACTACATCTCCAGGCTGGGGATGAAGATTTTATAAAATATAAAAAAGATAAATAAATGCTTATATATTATATACATTTATACATTATATAAATATGTAAATAAATTTATCTAAATACGGAGTTATATCTTTAATATTTTATGTGAAATGGAAATATTTCTTCTTATTTAAAATTTTACAATAAAACAACAAAAAGCCAACTGCAATGACATCATAACATTATGTGAATTCTGGACATCATGATAAAGAACCTAACGTTGATAATCTTGGTAGGTAAAAATAATAGTGATTGATTTGTAGAACATATTTTTTTTTAAATTTGCCTAGAACAGGGAGAGAAAAAGTATTTATAAAGCCTCAATTTGTCATAATTCCTCTCCTGAGATTCTCAGCATTTTAAAACGGGGTCTTTACTAATAAGGGATTCGTGGTTCACATAAACTTCAAAGCTAAAAAAAAAAAAAATGGCAATAAGAAAAAACTAAATTTTACAGATTACCCTCCACAATTGTGTTCTTGGTCAAAATCAAGGTGTGAAATTGATGAAGAATGAGGAAGAAGAATTAAATTATACAACAGCATAAAGAAGTACCAAATCTCATACACTTAGAGAGGTTCATTACACTTTGCAGTTAATTCCTGAGTGCATGCACACATACTGCTCTACATACTACAATGGCCCAAAGCATTTGCCTATAAGAGAAAGATTCACATGTAAAATAATATCCTGGCAATATAAGTCCAGTGGTGATGTTTAACTTGGAGAAATATTGCCAAGCTGTTTTGCAAGCTGTTCTCTTTCTTGGTCTTTCCCTGTGCTTTCTTGTCTGTGTTTACTAGTTTGGGTATAGAGTTGACAGTTGGTGGTGGGATAGAGAGAAAGCTAGTAACTTTTTAAACAATCTGTTTTCTGAAAGCAGAAAAATATTGAATAAAAATAAGGGCTTTGTAATCAAGCAAACTGACTTCAAATTTTGCCTGTCATTTGCTTATGTGAGACATTGGGCAAGTTTTCTTTCTTAATGTCTTTGTAACTAGCATTTCTTAACGGTAAAATGGAGATAATGGCACTTACCTTATAGAGTTGTAGGTAAAGAACATGGCACTATCCCAAGAACACAGTAAGCTCTCAATAAATGGAAATTATTTTTCTTCTTCTAATATTTATTCTTTCTGACTTCATGTGATATCTTGGGCAAAAGATGTTATTGCCTACTTGAGATTTTTATATTTGTGAACTAGTTACTTAGTTCATTTGCTTGCTGTAAGGCTCATAGTTTTTAAACCTTTACAGTTATAATTGAAAATGAGAAGGACTGGTGATAGTTATAATAATAATAATAATATGTAGTAGTAGTAATTATTTACTAGGTACTTAGGATGTGCCTATTGTAGTCATCATTTATTGAAAGCCTAGGACATGCAGGAATTTCCCTACAGTTTTTTTTTCCAGTCTCTACAAAAATATCTTTGAATTAGGTGCCATGACCATTTTAGAGTTGAGAAAGTGAGGCTAAGAAAGATTTATGATTAAGAACCTAAGATCTAAATTCAGACCTGATCAATTTCAAAGCCAATAACTTTACTTTAATGACTCTTAGTTTCTGAATTGCAACAGGTAGGCTTATCCCCATGTGGAATTAAAAATATGGCTTTTTAATGGTATAAAGAATATTTTAAAATAACAATGTGTGCCAATTAATACATTAAAGGAACAAAAGGAGAACTTCCCACTGCTTGGAAATAAAGGAATTTCCTGCAAGGTGCAATACTGTTATTTTAACATTCAGACTAAGATAAACAGAAAAGATTATATTCTTTTTAAAATATTTTTTAGTTGTAGATAAACACAATAACTTTAATTTATTTGTGTTTATGTGGTGCTGAGAATTGAACCCAATGCCTCACACATGCTAGGCAAGTGCTCTACCACAGAGCCAAATCCAAGCCCAAAAATATATTCTTGAAAACATTTTTATAATGGCTTTCTACATGCACAAGATAAATATGTGGGCAATAAGAAAGCTAAACCTAAGTACCCTTAAAATATACTTATCACACTGTCTGTACAAGGAGGATTTGGTTCTATCACTTAGGGAAGAGTTGACAAAACTGGATCACAAAATGACCCCTGTTCTGTAGATCACATGTGAATTACATCAAACCAGTGTGGTTTTGCATTTTTCAACTTGCATCATTTATCATCGATATGCTAAGCTTAGCTTAATAGCTTAAAAGACTCAAACAAATAAAACCAAAACTGTAGTATTCTTCAACTAACGATGATAAATGCCATGCAATCTAAACACATCTGCACAAACACAGCCCAGGCCATGCAGTAGCTAACACACACCACCAGGAAATAAGTGAGGGATACACACGTGGACTCATATAAAGAAGCCATCCACGAAGGAGTAGAAAGGCTAGGAATCTGTGGAAGATTAAGAGGCAGACTTGGAACTTTTGGAAGAGCTACATTGGGAAGACTGTTGGCGATATTCCTGTAAAGAAACAAACAACGTGGGAAGGGACCACCATAAGCAATAACTACAGATGGCCATGTGTAAAGTCATAAGGTCAGGCTTGAGAGGCAGAGGCTCTGTGGACACTAGGTAAGATACCTACTTGACAGGCTGCCATGTCTCTTGCTCAAAACCTCTGTGAATTGATTGGGCGATGGAGGACTCCATGAGATCCACGTAGCGGACAACCAAAGGCACAAAGATCTCTTGCAAGTGTTTGTGAAATTTTCCATTACATAAAAGTGCTGAAATAGCCAAACAGAAACAGTGCTTTTCAGAGGAAGAGTATTAGCCATTTGGAAAATAGGGATAAAACAACTTTTTTTTTTTTTTCTAAGAGTCTGATCCAGGAGAACTGATAGATAACATAGTAATAATAATTTCTCTCCCAATATTGAATATCATATCATGGAAATTGACCCCAAAGTATTCTTAGCCTTTCATACATGGCTGTCAAAACAAAAAACAGATTACAGTTCTATAAAAATGTCCCTGGCAGGTGGTATGTTTGTACTTTCTAAGAGTTTTAACACATAGGCACATGACCGCTTACTGGATATTCCAGGGCGCTGCTGGCTCCCCAGAAGGTCCTGACACGTTGTAAGTGCAGCAATTAAGCAGAGGGAATCCATGTGCTAGGCTGCATATCACAGAAGTGCTAAATCTGTCCAATTCTTTGAAGCCAATTTCATTATTTCTAAGAGCTACACTTGCTTCATTCACGAGGAAGGTGACTGTGGCCTTGGAGTTATCTGTTCTGATCCATGAACTTTTTAATGATTTGTGGATTTTCATTTTTATTCATCCAATTTTGCACATATGCATTTTTTTAAACAATGAAGTTTTGGCAGTGCTAAGCATCGAACTCAGGTCCTCTCCCATGCTAGGCAAGAGTTATCTCTGAGACACATGCCCAGCCCCAGCACACATATATTTATTTATTTATTAAAATTTGGGGGTGCATTATAATAATACATGATGCAGAGATTCATATTCATACATGCACACAATATAACAAATAATTTTATTAATTTCATTTCCCAGTACCTCCTCTTTCCCTACACATCTGGATTTAAAAACAGCACATCAGACACACTGTTTTCAAATTTTCATTAGCCTTTAATGAACTGTAGTTTGGGACTTTCTACATAGAGCAAATGGAGAAGTCTTAAGATTTGTGCTGCAGAAGACTACTGGACCAAGTGCACCCACCTCCTTCAGGAGATGGATTCTTTCTATGCATAGGATACAATTTCATTGAAACTTAGGCCAGTATGAGCCTACGTTACACATGGGAAGAGTGGAGGTTCTGTAGGAAAATATTAAGTCATGCTAAATAACAGGAAAAAAAGAATTTGTTATTTTTTTGGTCAGTAGTGCTAGATATTGCAAATATTTCTCAAAGTGAAAATGTGTCCATTTGAAAAAAAAAATATACCCCATGGGCAGGAAAGATATTTCTGAAGAGAGAACATTTTTCATTGAACTTAAGTAATAGAAGAGTTTCCATGAACAATTTGGAGGGGAGATTTCCAAGAAGAGGAAAAAGCTAGCACAAAACTTTAGGAAGGAATAAGCCAGTATTCTTCTAGAAGGATGAGTAAGGGAGGGAGGAGAATGTTCATAGAAGTATCTAAATCCTATGGCTTGGTGAGGAGTTTGGGCTTTATTGAGTGCAATGGGAAGATTTATTTTGTTATTATTAAGCAGAGAAGTGGCATGATATATCCTCTCTGGCTGCTGTGCGGAAAATGAAGTTACATGCCCAAGACTAGGGCAGAGAAGCTTCAATTTTTTACTGCAATAGACAAGATATAGGGTGATGGTGCCTCTGCTGAGGTGGCTAGAGGTGGAAGAGGGGAAAATGTTTCTCAGCAGCCTCATTCACTTTTAGGGATTCGGATAGCTACACATACTGATAGTTACTAAATTTAATTACTAGCAACCTCAATAGTCCTGTCTTATAAAATATTGGACCAATTATGTAAGTTTTCCACAGTATCTTCTTTAAGGCAAAGCTATACTAAAAGCCTACTATTTTAAAACTTTGGAAAAGAACATGACATTTACCACCATGGCATGCATATGAAAATGACTGCAATGTATTTATGTGATTCTGAAATTTGTCAGAGGCTGCACAACTACAAACAAGTGAAAGCAGTATTGGAAATAATTATAAATCCAGAGGACATGCAATACAATTTTCTTCTCTTTCTTTGATGGGTAAAACATCTCTTCTGTTTCATCTAGATGTTAAGAAATTTCCAGTTAAAATGGGAATAATCATATTTAATGATAAATGTGTTATTTAGATGACTAATGCTGTTTTAATGATGTTTCCACACTGAAAAGGGCTTTATTTATTCCTGGAGATTCAATCAGAAATAGAAGGTACTTTATATCATGTAATTCACTTACTTTTACCAAATGCCACCTAAATGAGGATGGTAAACTGTAAGGATAAAAATTCTTATTCAAAATTTCTACATCCTTGTGATAGGCAAATTTAAAAATAGACATAAATCTAATTTATTGAATATTTACTTAAACCTTTTATCTCTCTCCTCTTCCTTAGCATTTTTGGGCTGCTAAGCACAGTGTTAGGATGTACTGTAAATTCTCTCATTTAATTATCACAAAAACTCTCCGAGGAAAAAAATATTACTTAAAAAATTTTATCAATAAAAAACTGAGGCATGGAGAGTTTAGGATATCTTCTTAAGGTTATTTAGTCACTGGCCAGTAGAAAAAGGATTTGATATGAAAGCCTCATGTTAAACTCTACAGATTCTAATACAATTATTACTTTACTTAGGTTATCCTAAACTATTATTTGTCTGTTTATTAGCCTAAGATCAGCACATCAAGATGCCTTAAAATGTCTTTTAAGACCTAAAAATGTAGTAAATTATTTTAGGTAACAAAAAATCTTGCAAATGATGAATACATGACACTGTATCTTAGATGCATTAAATGTTTTTGGGATTAGAATTCTGAAAAAAATTCAGATACAACAGAAAAAAGAAGTTCAGAAAACTATTGCATTCAATGATTGGAAAAAATAAGTTAACAGTGTGGAAATACTCAATGTGCTGATAATAAAATCTTCACAAAAAGCTGGGAATTTTTATGTTGGCACACTGCAAGACTATATACTTAAACCTTGACTTACAATTACTAAAAAAAAAAAATAAATAAAGAACCTTTGGCTCTCCATCTTGATAGGTATTACATTACTTTTAACTACACCAAGACCAAAGCCCATGTCTACATACCAAATTATTATATTGACAAATGAGCATTGCTTCTCATGAATTCAAAAGCCACTATATTACACCTTTAAGAAGTTTGGTGGATTGGTAGTGAAGTTATATTTTTTCTTAAAATGAATAAGTATATAAAAAGAATTACACTCCATGTTGTTTTCAGATGTTATAATGGTTCTAAGACTAATCAGGAGTTGACACGAAGATATTTCCAGCAAGAGTGCTTTTTTGATACATTTGGATAAATACTGGATTCATTGTCTTATTAAAAAAAATCAACTTCTCTTCTTGTATTCCCATCCTCAGAGTAAAAATAAAGATTTTTTACCTGAGCAATATAGAAGAACATGACGGTTGGTACCACAAGCCTTTCCCTTGCGTCCTATATTCAATTCCAATCAAGACCTGAGCATCTTGTGGCTTTGTAACTCCACCATGTTTTTTCCCCTCTCTTTGTCACCACCACTACTGCACTACTCTAGTCCTCTTGTCTCCTGTCTTGACTCATGCAATGATCTTCTAACTGGTCTTTAGGCTTCAAACTTTTCCTCTACCAATCCAACTTCTCAAAATCTCAAGCAGAGGGTTTTGCTAAAATATAAAACTGATAATGGCACTTGTAAAGACTATAACCTTTCAGTGGGTCATCATAAAAGACTCCAAGAGCCTTGACATGGTAAGAAAGCCTTCCAAGATCTATCTTAGGATTTTCTCTCTCACTCATTTCTGTAGCCTGACTCCCCTATTTCCTGTGGTACAGAAATAAAAATGTTCATGATTCAGTTCAAATCCTTAGATTTAAGGATTTGCCCATATCTCAGAAATGCTTCAATCTCTCATCCCCCCTGCCCAGTTACTGGTTTCCTTGATTTGTTTCCTACCCTGCACAGGCTTCCACTGTAGTCCTTGTTATTCAAGTGGCCTCTGTATTTGTTGACATCTTTTTCTCCTCCTAGAGGATACAAGGTCCTTGAGGCAGGGATCCTGTCTATATTCTCAGAATCTAGCCAAGCTCCTGGCTCAGAGCAAGTGTTTAAATGATTGTTGGGTGAATGACTATTTGAGTACAACATGAAGCTAACTCTAACTCAGAAGATCGTATTAAATGGCAACTATAGAACCTACTGAGATCTGAATAGGCCCTTAGATTTAATAAAAATACACCGAGTAATACTGTTGTGAGAAATTCTATGATTTCTCAGACTGCTAAAAACTCTATTGGATACAAAGATTGCTTATTTTAGGTCTCTTAATGAATGTGGCAAAAGGAGGTTCTCTGATCACTCATGTACTGTCAATGACAATGTTTATTTCTTGTACAATACGGAGAAAATGGAGATTATTTCTTATGAACTACAACTAATATTTAATTCTGGTCAAAAGTTGACTCATATTTCAGCTGAGAGTTCCTTTTTATTTTTTAACAAATTAACTCATGAACCCACATTTGAAAGTTTTAGAAAGTTGACAGCATTATTTCTTTGATAATCAGAGAGAAAGAAAGGAGGAGACAGAGAGATGGAGAGAGAAAGGAAAGAGGGGAGGGGTAAGGGGGAAATAAATGAAAAATACACATGGGTGGGAGAAAGAAAGGAAAGAGACCATTTGGCTTCAAAAGGCAAGGCTACAGAAACACACACTGTGCTATGCCTGTCTGTGTAAATGCATGCTCTTTTTCTTAGCTGCCCATATGTCAGTTTGCACCCTACTCCTACCAGACACTGACAAAAAACCCTCTTAATATGTAGCCTGAGGCACCAGAATGAGTGCTTCCATCTTCTCCAGCTGGTTTAATAACGACGGGTTAGGATTTGGAACTGTCACTTGTCTAAATTAAGCCTTTACAAGGCCCCCATTGCAATAATGCATTGGAAGAGGCAAATTCCCAATGTGGCCTCAACCAAGAACACTTCTGACACTATACCTGACGTGTGGGAGTAAAATTGCTCTGGAGCCTCAAAAAGTAGTTACAACAATATAGGTGGAAGATCAGCACCTACTTTGCTAATCAAAATAACCATTTCTTTCTCCCCAAAGATTCTGCGTTTCCAATGCCTCCTCAGAAAATAATGAAGCATCAGTGTCATCAGACCTTATGATACAATCAGAAATAACAGAAAGAAAAGGCTTAAATAAAGCTAAATTTTGGATGCAGATGGGCCCAATTATTTTGGACAGTACCAATAATTAAGAAATCAGTATTGATTATTTAGATTTACAAAAGTACTTGTCATGGGTTTTTAATAGTGAGGTTTTTAATTATGATCTAATTAATAACTATTACTTAAGACAACAATCACTGATTAAAATGAATAATCAAAAGAATTCATGCATTCTTTTAAGGATAAAAGTATACTATTGACTCTTGAACCCATACGACCCAGTTTTATGTTACTCTTCTCTTTTCCAATTCGTTAGCATTTGTGGATTACTAGTAAGAATGGCTTTTTCCTCCTAGAATTCTAATTAGATATTTTAGAAGGAAATGAGTAATTCATGACCAGAAAAACAGAACAAATAAAAACAAACAATAAAATCAATTGACTTTGCCATAAACAAGGATTATTCAAAGGATTATGAATTGTATCAACCCCCAAGCAAGGCAAGTATAGTGTGTAAGTTCCCTTCCACATTGGAAAAATGCATATAATAAAGACAGATACCTGTCATAGGAAATGTAAATATGGGTTTCAGGAGGAAGGAGAACAGTAGTTAGAAAAGCAGTATGAAAAAGGAAACACTCATAAAACCAAACAAAACCTCCTGAGATCCAGGAATAGCACCTAGTCAAGAATCTGGCACATTAGATAGGCACTCAATAAATGTGTGTTTGTTGCATATATCAATAAAAATCCACCTCATAAGGAAACTGAAAGCAACACATTAATTTTAAGCAGAATAGAAAACACACGGTATTTTATATTTCCTTTAATGAAAAATTTGATAGGTAATTTTATATAGTTTAGTACCATTTAATGTATACTTTAACTACCAGAGTAACCTTCTAAAATCTCATCCAGCTCTCCTTTTTCCTTTAGGGGCCTTGTTTAAAATGCATAGATTCATATATATATATATATATATATATATATATATATATATATATATATATATACATATACACACACACACACACACACACACATACACACACATATATGAATATCTAGGGAGAATAAATGATAAGGAATGAGAGAGCAGATAGTATAGTTTCTTATAAATTCAAATGCAACAAAGCCATGCTTAAAACTCTGATGAAAAACTTCATAGGATGCTATACACATTGACTTACACACTACATGTAAAACCAAATGCACTATAGTTAGGGGCATATATATGTTTGTATCGTCCATAGATTTTATGACTTGCAAGGGCAGATGATTTCTTATTTGTGCCTGGGATTTGTAAATTGTTGGCATTCAGCACCTGTTTCTTGTGGGACTGATTTAGGAAAAAGTCAATATAAATTTTAACCAATGTTTAGGGTGAAGATAAAGAAATCTCATAGTACAGAAGTTCTCATATTGTCTTTTACAATATTATTTAATTTTAAAGCTGGATGCAAAAATCAGTAATTTCACTACATCTATACATCGTCTTCTGATTTTCGGGGTTATGCCCTGCAATACCTAACTCCTTTAATGGGAACAACTGAGCATAGTTGTATAAAATATCAACAGCTTTCAAGTGTGGGGTTCTTGATACCCATGGTCTTCAGAAGTTGTAAATGTGCTGTGAAAGACACAGAGGCATTTCAGCAATTATTATCTTTCAGCCACTAAACCCTAAGAAAATATAAAAAGCAGATTTAAATTGAATCAAATGTCTATAAGTAGTAAAGAAATGAGAGTTGTATTATGGAATTCAATTGAGGAGAAAAGGCTAGTGCTTTGTGGCTTTTCTGTCTTATTCTGATCAGTAAAACAAATTCAGATATACAATTTTGAATTCAATCATGTTTGATGATGAAAGTTAAACACATTTTCACATTTTGCTGGTCATACCATGATTTGTAAAAGTTCCTATCTATAGCATTCTGCTGGTGTGCAGTCTTGCCATTATCTGAAAGCTACGCCTTTCTACACTGTCCCCAGTATATGTATACACAGAGGTATCTATAAACACCCATCCGTGAGTTTCAGATGCACAGCTCATTTAAGCACTGGAGGTGGGATAACGTGTAGGTGTCAGCCCTCCATATTTCAGAGCTTGAAGATTAACCTAATATACAATACGGTGACCTAACAGTTCTTCATTTGAAAGAAATCTGAAAAATAATCTCTGATACAGCCTAAGTGTGAGAATAACCCAGCGGGATTTCCACCTCTTCATTTCTTAATGAGTTTTTTGATAATGAGAGGTGACTTTGCCAGTCACTCTGGGCTCTATTATGGCTAATTTGACTCCACTTCACTCTCCTTGTTAATTATTAACACTAGCCTTTTTATCCTCATGAGACCACATTCCAATTTTTTTTCCTTTTTAGATTTTTATAAGCCCATCTTTATGAAGGTGAAAGTCTTGGAGAACAGGTTTTCACTTAGTGTAGAGCCTGAACATTTATTATTCGTTTAGGCAGAGACGCTGTGACATTGATTATATACGCACGGGTGTTCTTCGGGATGGCTTTAATGTGCTAGCAATGTGAAAAGGCTGTTAATTAAAGAAGAAGCACTGTGGTATTTTTCACTTGGGAATCAGTTCCCAATAGAATGGTCATTTGCCACTTGCTAGCATATCCACAGATTAAAAGGTGACTAGCTCCAAGGGTTTGCCTTTCAGTAGTGCTGAAAGAAATCATTTGTGCCATTTGCAGATGGCTTTCATTTGTCAGAAGCGGTCACTTGCCATTTCTATTCTCAGGACAATTGTGGAAAAATAGCATGCCAGGGTAGACTCTATTTGTGCTCGATTTCTAGCCGTTTAGTATAATTTAACTATCATGCTAATTGCTTCATTATGAAAACATTTATTTTTCCTTGATTTTAATACACCTCTCTTTCAAAATTGTTTCCTTACCATTTAAAGTGATTGCCCATCTAATTATCTCTTTAGCTGGCCGGGTAGGACCAAAGGAAGCAGGGTGGAAGGCAAGCTGGAGCTCAGTGAGTTCTGGCCAGAAACAAGGGAGCCTGAGTTTGTTTTCATCATCGGTCTTGCTTTGGGAATCAGTGAGTGAGGCTGTGAGGGGTGGGAGGTTGGGGACAGTTGCTAAAAGTGTGGTGCAGCTGGCACTCTTCCCTTGAGGAAAACCATCGTTCATCTCCAAGGGTTCTTAGAGCTACGACTTTCTCTAATCACCACTAACTGTAAGGAAAGACACACGCCCCAGATATAATGTGTTTTTTTTTTTTCCTTTTTAAAATAGTAAACCAAATTTGAGGGCTTGAGTTCCTCTCCCTCCTAATTGATTCAATCTTATCACAGATGTTGCCTAACATGTATGCTGAGGAGTGCATACCTTTATCTGATCCTTTCAGCACTCTTTAACTCTATGCCCTATAAATATTTCCTGAGTTAAAAATATAAGTTCACAGAGAATTTCCTGTTCCTTAGAAATGCTCTATCATTTTATAAATTTCCCTAGAATCTGCTTTTGTTACTGTGGGATGAAACTGAGCTAGAGGCCAAGTGATCAGACTCCAATCTATGTCCCCAATTCCCTGTTGTTGAACCCCTGCCCAGGCTCAGGGCCACTTAGAAACTTAAGTTTCCTCAGTTGAAAAATGAAGAGGCTTAAGATCTCCTCCACACCGTAAAAGAAAACGTCTATTTTAAAATATCAAAGCATAAAGATTTTAATAGAAGAAAAATGGTAAATAACCTGTGGCAGCATCTGAATTATTCATTTAAAAAATCCTCAGCTACAAAGTTTTCAAGCAACAAATAAAGCACAAATTCTAATTAATATCTCCATTAATTTAAGGGGTCTTAGTAATTTTAAATTTTGGAAAAGCAAACATAAGACTAATTATTTAATACTATAATAACATTAATTGCTAATTATTTATTAATAATAAGTCATAATCATTTAAGATCTATATATAATTAGCAGCATACCTTGCTTGAGACTCTCTATCAGGCTTACATCTATGTAACTAAACACTGTTATTCAGCAAATTATCTCCCTTTCCAAGACTGGACATTCAAATCTCTCTCTCTAGTACCCCTGGCTAGTTTAAGCTATATTTAAGCAGGATTTGGACTATAACTTTAATTAGGTCAATATGGCAAAAATTGTGATACCCTGGCTTTCATACAAAGATATTTTCTCAAGGCACATGGTGGGGGAGGGGGTGTGTGGCTAAAAAAAAAAATAGACACTCAGTGTTTTCCCATAGATTTCTAAAAAGATGATTTGGAGATAGCCGAGGAGATTGACACTGAACATTTGAACTCAATCTCCATCTGACTATTAAGGAATGTAATAAAACATATAGTTATTAACAATATTCTTCATTTCATCAAGGGTGATAGTAACAGCTAGAAAAATTATGTTTACCAACTACTGAGATAGTGCTTAGTGGTCTTGGTTTTGGAAAGGAACTTGTGAGTTTGGGATAAAAGTTACTACATCCTATTTCAATTCCCCAGATCACACTGTGTTCCCAGTACCAAAAGGAAATTATGGCACTGGGGAACATTTCTATTTATCTCACTACACGGAGGAGCTGTTTTCTTCAGAAATAATTGATGTTTTTAAAAATCTGTTAATCACTACAGAATCAAAGCCAAGATCTAGCCTTCTCCTTCCAAATGGACAGGTCTCAAAAGAGAGCAGTAATAAGTGTGTCTTATTCTGAATGAGAATTATACAACATAATAGCACAGAATGATACTTTATGCATTCAGTAGTTAATGATGTGGAAATGTTTAAAACAGGAGCAGAAAAAGAAGCTCTTATGAGGGCTGGGGTTGTGGCTCAGTGGTAGAGCACTTGCCTAGTATGCATAAGGCTCTGGGCTCCATCACCAGCACCACATAAAAAAACAAACAAACCAAAAAAAACCTTAATAAACAAAATAAAGGTATGTGTCCATCTGCAACTTGAAATATTTTTTTTAAAAAGAAGCTCTTGTAAATGAACTATTTTTAAAACTAGCAGAAAATTAAAATTTTGTGGTTCAGTGTTGCTATCTCCTAAAATTTGCACTTATAATTCAAGAATTCTTCTTAAAAATACACAAAAAGTTAATACATTGGAGCTCTAGTAGTGAATCCCCAAGAAAATTTCTAAGAAATCTACAAAAAGTTTTGCTTTCTCTATAAAACAAATTCTAATATTTTGAGTAAGTTAAATGATCAATCATCTTTACTAACTACTTAACTGTGAACCTTAAAAAATTCTCCTGTTTTAATAACTCTGTGTAAGATGACTAAAAGTCTCAAGACAAAATTTAGACCAAAAACTCATGATATCTACAATGTTTATTTAGCATCTATTATGTATGAATTATCGTTTTATTTAATCCTCACCACCAATGACCCTGTAGATGCTGTCACTTTCCTTCTTTTACAAATGAAGAGCCTAAAGCTTACAGAGGTTAAACTATTGTCAAAGGTCAAGTAGTAAGTGGCAAAGAAATGTCAATCTGTTTGGCGCCAAAGCCCATGTTATTAATTACTATAACATGATGCCTCTCCTACCAAGATGAAGGTTCTTAACCTGGTCAAAGTCCTGGGATGTCCATGGGGAGTACACCATTGTCCACAATTTCACCTCTCAAAGGGACAAGCAACCAAAGAAAGGTAAGAAACACTGTATGAGAGTGAACAAAACCAATATAGTTACATATATGTGTGTGTGTTTATTTATTTATTTATTTATTTAAAAGACAACTGTAAAAATATAGATTTAGGTTTAAAATATAGTAGTGACCTTTTGGGAAGAAAATAAGAAAAAATTTGGATTTTTAGCACATATAAGAATGTAAAAGTATAAATGGTGTGATCCTAGGAGACCAAGAAAAGACTTAGGTTAAAAAAAAAGATGGGAAGAAGAACTAGCCCTTTCAATGGGGTATGGGTGGTTCAGGTGACCTGGTGAGCACTGTGCTCTTCATAGTGCCAAGTTCTAGAGCTACACAGATAAAGGGAGTGAGGACTATCCCAATGGTGATAAGAATGGTAGCCAACAAGAATTGGAATGGATAAGAAAACCTGATAAGTGAGGATGATTTACAAGGTATGGGACATGTGGACTAGAGAAGAAAATCCACAACAGAAGACCACTGTATTGATCAAGGAGAATAAGCTAGAACCAGAGGTTAGGAGTAGATGGAATTCAACTTGGTCTATAATGTACTGGCTGCTAGACTACCTGTCAGAGTATCTGTAAAAGTATTTATTGCTTTGGGATAAAGGTCTGAATAGAGAACCTTTAAATTTTCTTTATTTTAAATGAGCAAGTTGCATCACATAGGAGAATTTTATTATCATCTGAGGAGTCTGAGGAGATAAATTCACTGCCAGCCAGAAGCAATACCATAGTGCATGTTTGTATATGCCTCAACAGAATAATTTTTAGGATGTTGACAAATTTCAAAGGTGTCTGCAAGAGATATAAGTATGTTCAAGAACTCTAGAAGTGCCAACATTATTGTAGATTTCTAGTTCACATACTGCAATGCAAAGGGCGCCTAGTTAAGTCCTTAATGAATGCTGGAGGGTGGGAATAGGAGGAACCTAAGAGCTCAGGAACAATGTGGCAGAATCCCTGTCTCCCCCAGACCATGATATAACCAAAGAGTCTGAGCCTACATTAATGCTACCCATCTCAACTCTTCCTGGGCCCGTGTAAGGGCTCTGTAAATACACATACACATTCATGATACTCCCCAACCCTTCCCACTTCACATACAAAAGAAAATCAAGTGCTCACTGTCATTTCTGAGGAAATTATTAAGCAGTTGAAAAAGAGGAAAACTATCCCAGGAATCTTGTGGTTGAGCCTCCAGTGCCGTATCCATATCCACTGTGAATAAAGCCCAAAATTTCTCTGCATGCTCAGCCAATAAATCAGGCCACCAGGCAAATGCCTATAAAAGGATAAAGAAATAAAGCAGAAACAGATAATTTGTTAGGAACACGTGCAAACTCCTTAGCACTTGAACAAAAACGATGACAAAGAAAACGTAATAGTTTTAAAGGGTGAGAAAAAATTTTATAGATTCACATATTTAAACATTTAACACTGATGAATAAAATATGAAGTCTAAAAAAATTAAAATGTACAATGACAATGTTTATTGTTTTATAAAACAACTACATGTATAAGAGAATAAATGCAATTTATTGAATTATAAATTTATAATGTAAAACAAAACAAAATTCCTTTTATAATTTAAACATAACTATTATGAGTGTTTTGGCTTATTTGTTTCTAATAATTTCTTTTAGATATAAACATTAACACATTTATCATCATAATCTTATAATAATTTGCTTTTATTTTACTTTTAATAACAGCAAAATATTCTGCTGTAGGGATATATTGTTATTTATTTAATCATTTTCCTAGCAAGACTGCTTTTTCCAAAGATTTGCAACTTTCAATGATACTGCTATAAATATCTTTAACTCTTTATGTTTAATAATAATTATTTCCTTATGATAAACTTCTAAAAATTACTGGATTAAAGGGCATTGTAGAGACTTACACATTGCAAAAGCTCTCCACGAAAAATGTTTACTCCCATTATTTTTCCATACAGCAGCTGGTCATCATTTTATGAATCATTTAAAAATATAAACAGGATCACACCATTTCTCTGCTTAAAACCCATTTTTAGCTTCCCAGTGCACTTATTATAATAAAATTTAAAACCCTTATATACCTTCCCAAAAGTACCATCTCCCTGCTCCAGGTCTAAAATATACTTTTATAGTGAGGATTTCCCCACCCTCCAGATAACTACTATCTTTATTTCACAGGAGTGACTACATATGTGAATGTTTTATGTCTGTCTCTTAGACTATAAGAACAGTGTGTATATATATAATCTATGTCACTTTCTATTCTGTTAGGAACTTTATTGTGCATTTTAGGTAATAGAAATAATCACTTTTAAAAATGTCTGCTGTTTTGATGGGGGAAAATAATATTTAGCTTTTAGACAGTTCTTTAAAATAATGGGGACTTCTCTGGTTTCTGTTTTGCTTCACTTTGTGTCCCTCTAATTACAAAAGAATTTAACAATTCTTCATACACTTAAGTACCATTGCTAATACTGTTCTTGCTGAATCGTTTTTCAGATCTTTCCCCATTTTTCTCTTGAGCAGTCATAATCTTTTAACAATGTCATAATCATTTTAGGTGATGATCAATGTCATTTTAGGCAATGTCATAATCTTTTAACCAAATTACTATAAAACATACGTACTTCTATGATACAGATATTTTCATTATTCTCCCAGTTAATTTTTTCATTGAAAAAAGATTTAAAATGTTGGAAGAGCCCACATGAATTTTCAAGCTTCATTTAATTTAAATAAATTAAATAGAATAAATTAAATTATACAAGAAATGACAAACAATAGAACAGTGGATTACAAAAATTTGATACACCGTTTTAAAAAATACTTTTATAATAAACATGGTCTTAAAGGCCATAATAATAATATATTAATAAAAATTGCCCCTTAACTAATTAGGAAATGGAAATAGAAGCAAAGGCTGACTTGAAGAAGAAAAATGTAGTATAAATAAATAATAGACTTGAGAGTTATGGTCATTTTAACTCAGTGACAAGTATGTAAATATAAAAACTTGTTGGGAATGGTATGCCCTATGTACACTGAGCCTATTGTTATTTGCAAGTATTATTTTTGGATATTTTTTGGTTAAATATTTACTAGGATAGATATCTGACAAAAATAAAATGACATACATGATTTCATTAGTATATCTTGTTTCTGCCTTTGGGAGCTCTAGGGGTGACCAAGAAAAGAACTTGAGATTCCTCATTGAATACAGCAGTATAGAAACCCTAGTAAAAAATGCAGTATTGCAGAGAGACCTTTTCAAAATCTCACTTTCGGTTCACAGCCAATACTTTTGTAGAAGGTTAAAGTGAAGAAAATAACAGTCATGTTAGGTCAGGATTGTTTTAAGACTCTAAGAAAAATTTCCAAAGCTCATTTTAAAGTTAATTTGGAAATCAGAGCATGGGAGGGGAATAAAATATAACTTAAAAAAAAGACTCAAGGTTTAGCTATCAACTAAAAAATTTCATTATGTTTTGCAGAAGTACATACTTATATCTCCAATTACACTCCTAATGAAGCTGTTCCTGATGAACATAAGCCAATCTATGATGAATGTCACTTGTTCAGATGATGCCTGGAGGAAGCTATTATCAATACTATTTCTTAAAATCAAAGCAAGAGTTGCAGTGACCCTGAGAACACCAGACCAGTTCTAAACCCATCCCTTCTGCCTGGTTGCCATCCCATTTGGTGGCAGTGATCCCACCCTAGGTTAGTAGCAAGAAGAGAGGCTGTATGATTTCCTTCTTAGGGTACCACTTCTTGGGAGATGGCAGAGGTTCAACAGCATCAGGGCTTCTTCAAGTAGGAGAAAACACTTCTGAGAAATGCATCTGTCAGTAGGGCACCAATCAAAAGTTGTGATTATCCAGTTTAAAGCTACTGGCTCTAATGCTAGGTCACTAAACAGCGTAATGTGATCACAGATGCAGTAGGCAATGCTTAATTTACTTAAGGCAATACAAGAGATAAATCTTGTATAATGAAAATAACATGTGGCAGGCTAATAATACTTTGAAAGCCTGGTATGTTTATGAAATATAGTAAAAAATAACTGGTAGGTAAGAATGAACCCTTAACCTAGAAGTAAAGTACAAGCTTTTGAACAAATGGTGAGACTTGAGTAATTGGAGGTAGGGTCATCAGTTCTCTTAGTGGATTTCCAAAAATTTTCTCATTTTCAAATTGGCAACAACAATACTTACCCTCACCTCCCGCAGAGTTTTTGTTGTGAAAATCAAATCAACATGAAAATTCCTTGATGTACAAATG
This sequence comes from Ictidomys tridecemlineatus, assembly GCF_052094955.1. Classification (NCBI taxonomy): domain Eukaryota; kingdom Metazoa; phylum Chordata; class Mammalia; order Rodentia; family Sciuridae; genus Ictidomys; species Ictidomys tridecemlineatus. The sequence continues at coordinate 183,890,325 of NC_135478.1, read as the reverse complement.
TAGACAAATATTGCTATCAGTTATTACAAAAATGTGTTGAAATTCATACATAGATCTTATAACATGAGTTTATGTGTTTTAAAAAATAATGTTCAATATCATGTAAATAGTTTCTATGTGCCAGGTGCTGTTCTAAAAGTTTTATGAACACTGTCTGGTTTTATTCTTCAAACAACCCTTTCAGGTAGCTGATATAATTATCCTTATTTTATATATTAGCAACTTGCCAACATCTTATGATTGGTAGGTAAGAGGACAATGATTGAATCCAGATCAGCTGGAGTCTAGATAGTAAGATTTCTCAAATATATAACTTCTTCTTAAGTAACTACAGATGGCACACTGGCTATATCCATCCATCAATCATCCATGTTTAGCAGATCAGAACACTGATAACGTCCTTTGATTTCTTATAAGAAATATCTATTATGGTCTTATTTTTAAAAAAATATTTTTTCAGTTGTAGATGGACAAAATATCTTTATTTTGTTTATTTTTACGTGGTGCTGGGATAGAACCCAGTGCCTCAGTAAGTGCTCCATCACTGAGCCACAACCCCAGCCCATCTGTTATGGTCTGATTTTTTTTTAAATATTTTTTACTTGTAGGTTGACACAATACCTTTATTTCATTTTTTTAATGTGTTGCTGAGGATCAAACCCAGTGCCACACACATGCTAGGCAAAGGCTCTACCTCTGAGCCACAACCCCAGCCCTGATGGTCTGATTTTGAAAGAATAATTTTCTAGTTTCTCTGAAGTCTTAGGCTTTGGATTTCTTTTACCCTCAGATATAGTAAAAATATAGCGACTCAGGAGGCTGAAACAAGAGGATTGCAAATTTGAGGTCAGCCTTAGCAACTTAATGAGGCCCTACCTCAAATTTTAAAAATATTTTTAAAAAGGGTTTGGAATATGGGTCAGTGATTAAGTGCCTCTGGGTTCAATCCCCAATAATTCTCCCCCCCCCCGTAAAAATAAAACATGAAAGGAGAGGTAGCTGTATGAATGAGCAAAAACAATGAACCTAATTTTGAAACATATTTCATGCTACTTTTCCCTTCAAAATGAGATGAGTTTGAAATCCTTGAATTTGTAGATGATCCTAAAACTCTGGAAATAAGCAAATGTCTAGGGTATATTCTGGCCCTGCCACATAGACATACTAATACTCAGATGCAGTACAATGTGATGCTGGAAGGCCACATTCTAGGACTATTTAAAGTCTTTGAAGAGGTCAGTAGGATGGACTAAGACATTTTGGGTGAAAAACTACTATCAACCTAATTACTAGTTCCATATATTTTTACAAGAGTTTTGATTTGTTGTATATTGATTATCTCCCTGAAAATTAGGTTCACATAAAACATAAAGAACTGAAAATGTTTCAGAACATATGTAAGTATTTCTCTCACTCTTACATACTTAAAAATGAAATGCCAGGAATAAATTTGACCAAAGAAGTGAAAAATCTACACAAGGAAAACTATAAAACATTGATAACAGAAATTAAAGAAGACATAAAGAAATGGTAAGGCATCCTGTGTTCGTGGATTGGGGAAACCAATATTGTTAAAATTCCATAGTACCAAAGCCATCTATGGATTCAGTGCAATTCCTATTGGAATGCCAATGGCTTTCTTCATGAAAAAAAAATCCTAAAATTCATATGGAACTACAAAATACCCCAAATTGATAAAGCAATCTTGAGCAAAAAGAAAGTAGGAGTCATTGCACTGTTTGACTTTAAAAATACATTATAAAGCAATAGTAATTGTTATAACATGGTACTGGCATGAGAGAGAGAGAGAGAGAGAGAGAGAGAGAGAGAGAGAGAGAGAGAGAGAGAGAGAGAGAGAGAGAGAAGGAATAGAATGAGAGCTTAGAACTAAATCACACACCTACAGTTAACTCATCTTCAACAAAGGTGCTGAGAACACATTGAAGAAAGGGAAAGTTTTATTTTCCAATAAATAGTACTGGGAAAATTGGATATCCACATGCAGAATAATGAAACTAGACCCATGTTTCTTATCAATTTTTTTTAAAAAACTCAAAATGTATTAATGATATAAATGTAAGATACAAAACTATTAGATAAAGCTATGAAGCTACAAGAAGAAAACATAGAGGAAACATTTTAGGACACTGGAATGGGCAAAGGTTTTTTTTTTTTTTTTTTTTTTTTTTTTCGATAATCCTTTAAAAAATCACAGGAAAAAAAGGCCCAAACTGACAAATGAGATTTTAACAAACTAAAAAGCTTTTGCACGGCAAAAGCAACAATTGAGGGAGTGAAGAGACAACTGACAGAATGGGAAAAAATAATTCAAACAGTGCAACTGACAAGTGATTAATATACAGAATATACAAGGAAGTCAAACAGCTTTGTATTAAAAATAAATAATCTGATGGCAATAGACCTCAATAGGTATTCCTCACAGAAGACAAATGGATACCAGGTATATGAACAAATGCTCAACACCATTAATCACCAGGGGAATTCAAATCAAAACCAGATTTAAAACAAAAACCCCACTCCCAGTTAGAATGGCTCTTAACACCAAGATGCAAATATTGGTAAAGATGTGGAGAAATGGGAACATTTGTACACTGTTAATGAGAAAATAAACTTGAGCAGCTATTATGGAAAACAGTATAAAGGTTCCTCAAAAACTGAAAACATAACTATTATGAAATGTAGCAGTCCCACTACTGGATATTTTCCAAAGGAAATGACATTAGTCTGTCAAAAAGACATCTGCACCCCCATGTTCACTGCAGCACTATACACAAAGCAAAGATAGGGAAACAACCAAAGTGTCCATCAACTGATGGATGGATCAAGGGAATGGAACATACACACAATAGGATACAAATCAGCTACAAAAAGGATGGAATCCTTTCATTTATGACAAGGATGGAGTGGAAGTCATTGTTAAGTGAAATAAGCCAGACACAGAGAAGGAAACCCTGCATGAGCTCACTCATATGTGGAATCCAGAAGTGGATCTCATTGCAGTCAAGAGGTCGATCCATGGGCACTAAGGTATAGTTAGATAACAGAAAAGAGCTCTGGTGTGCTATTGCATAGTAGGGTGACTATACATAATGATAATGTAGTAAACATTTTTCAAAGAAGCTAGAATAAAGAATTTGGATGTTTTCACCACAAAGCAATGACAAACGTTTCAGGAGATAGATGTATTTACCCTGATTTTACATTACACAATGTGTTCATATATTGAGCTATCCCATGATACACAATAAATATATCTAATGCTTATGTATCAGTTAAAAATAAAATAAATAATAAAAACACATAATAATTACTAAATTTTTAACAAACACCTTTAATAGGGCAAATTATACCCTTGTAATTTCTTTGGAGAATCCTGCAAATGGAGTTCTACTGTGTACCCTCTCATTAGAAGTAGATAGTAAGGAGATTTCATTCATGGCCAATCTTTTGTATAATGGTTAGTTTGAACATATTTCCTAGACATGCATGCCAGCGGAGAGAAATAAGGACACAAATAAGCAAAAACAAATGGGAAAAAAATAAAATACCTTTTCTCTTTATGTTTGAATTCATTCAGAAGCTAAATTTGGTTCAAATACAGATGTGTCTGTTTTTGAGTATATAAGCACAAATATGTGTGCTCATGCTTAAGTCTTCTCCCTGTCCCAGCTCTGCTGCTAGAGCAGCTTGGGACAGAGCAGGTTGAAGTATAGGATCAATCAAGGCTGGGGCTGTAGCTCAGTGGTAGAGTGCTTATCTAGTATGGGTGAGGCACTGGGTTTGAATCTTAACACCACATAAAAACAAATAAATAAAAAATAAAAATTAAATTCCTTAAAAAAAAATTACCCATCTGCAGAGAACTGAGAGAAGTCTACACTGTAGCTACCAAATTACTCCCAAACCACCTTGACTATGGTGCTTTCAGATAGTGGATGACATTATATTTAAAATATTTTAGGATTCCTAAATCAAAATTTTGCTATAACAATAAATACCCAAAGCAGGAATTTGAGCTGTGTTCATACTCATCTTGTTCCTCTTCTTGTCTACTACTTAACCTCTCAACACTCCGAGAATCCTGACATTTGCCAGAGAACAAGGGAGAAATGACAGAATGGAAGAGGATGGCTCCATCTCTGCTATGATGCTGTGTGTCAAATCTGTCAGCAGAACCAGGCAGGATGACCACTCGAGCCATTCTACTTAAATGGGAAAAGCACAATGAGGTTTATTTGAAAATACCTGTGTCTAAAGTCTGGCCTAGGGTTTCTCCCAGTTACTAATCACCTGTGCATACCTGGCAAGTTGCTCAACCTTTCTGGATCTATTTTCTTGTTGGATAAATGATGTGTGTGGAGGGGGCAGGCTGGTGAGAGCCCACAGCTTCCCTAGTGGGCACTGGGACTCCCCAGCATTGTCAGAGTGAGTGGCTTTTAGATGCAGAGCTGTCAGATCAGTTTGCCTGAAGTTTCTGGTCAGACACGGTCTCGTCACTGAAACGTAGAGACAGTCTGGAAGATTTTCTGGAAAGGAGCTTAAACCAACTAAGAAGGAAACATGAGAATTCTAAAGAAAACACCTGAGAGGAGAGGTCGAGAGGCTTTCAGAGAGAAGGGAAAACTGCCTTCTAAGTAAGTTACTGTCAAAGATCCGAAGGACAGGAAGCCAGCCTAACAGAGAAATTGTTGAAGGACACAAACAACCTCTTAGCCCTGTCAAGTAAACTGCCACTGTGCAGAGAAGGAGAATGAAAAGAATGGAGCGACACACAGCCACTTGAAGTTCTCCTCAAAGGCAGACACGTTAACCTCCCCCAAGGGAGGGGGGTCAGGTGCTCTTTCATGGAGGAAAGAAACTAGCTCAGTGTGGAGTGCAGTCCACCAGTTCACTTTGGAAATGACTCTGGGGTTACACCAATTCACTCTCCAGTAGTGCTCAGAGAAAAAGTTAGATCTGGTTTAAAGGATTGAAAAAAAAAAAAAAAAAAAAAAGACAGAAATCAATGTCACAAACCCAAGCCAAAATATCAAAATCTGTTTTGTTGTGCTTTACTTAGATGGTCAGCAGTAATTATGCCCATGATTGTGACTAAGGTCCATTTACCAAGAATGTAACAAAAATTAGATTATGGCTGTTTAAAGGAAAAAAAAAACCAGCTTTTAGTTCTAAGGAAAGGATAAGTTGGCTAAAATTAGTAGCATCGAGTGGGTCCTCTGTTAAATTCACATGAAAGAGTTATACCATGCTAGAAGAACAGTGGAACCAATTTTACTCACCTCTCTTCCCTGAGGGATCCCAAGAATTTGGAAGCATAGTGGAATAGAAAAATGCCAGCGTTACAAAGCATTTTAAAAAGGAGACATAACAACAGTTCTGTATTTAAGCATTAAATACGATGATATCATGTTATAATTGTTTCTTTCAATAAAGTCAATTATATTTTTTTGGATTAAAAAATAAATAACATTTTAATTGTGTTTGATAGGTTATACTGCAGCATGCAGTCTCAGTGATTGCACGGAGTATATTAAATAACATTTAATTTTTAATTTCTATAAATGGTATTTGAGGGACCTGTTTAGCTGACATATATACTGCATTTGGAATTTTTTTTTTAATTTAGAAAGGCCTAGTACTCTGATGATAATGCCTTTTAACAAAAGACAAAGACAAAACATACATATATTTTATCACATAATCATTTTCATTGTAACATAGCAATGGTACTAGCTTAGAAAAGATCCTCCTGGGAATTCATTTCAAATTATTGAAGCAGCTGTTTCTTCAGTTTAAAATAAAATATCCATAACAAGTTCACACATGACAGATGCAAGCTAAAAACTAGATTCCACAGTGTGAGCTAAAAGCAGATGTTTTGAATGATCATATTTATAACCAGATACAATAAATCTTAGTTACCTATGGTAAGTTTTCATGAATCCTCTTTTCCAAGAATTTGCTTAAAATATAGATCCTGTAGTTTCTTGAATTTTTGGAACTAGGTTTCATTAGATATAAATATTCTGTAGATTCATATATATCTGGTCTTTTTCCCTCTTGTTCATTCTTGTGCTTCTTCCAGAATAAAGCACTATTAGGGCACTAAAGTTTATTACATTTATTAGGTCCTATTCATTCCCCCCACCAGAAGCAAAAGTCAGGAAATAATTTTGTTTTTGTAAATAAATGCACAATCATTAGAAAGGCTTAGAATATAAGCTGTTTGCATGGAGAAAAACCACTCCAGAACTGTAATGAATATTAATATGGAATTAGAACTTTAGAATCATAAACAATGAAGTTTAATGAAAATTTAAAGTTTGATGATCAGAGGAGAATAATCAACTATAATTATGAATGTTTGCTATTTGATTTTCCCTTAAAACTTATCACAGATTATCCTTTTTAATTTTGATTAACTTACACTTCTAAACTAAAATGATCACAGCATGGGGTCAAAGCAAACAATTTGGCCTCACAAGATGGGATTGTGTTCCAGCTTTGCTTCATAATTTTTCTTTTTGGTGATACTGGGGGATGGAACCCAGAGGCACTGAGTTTTTTTTTTTTTAAAAAAGTCTTTTGAGACAGTTCTCATTAAGTTGCTGAGGCTGGCCTCAAACTCACAATCCTTCTGCCTTAACCTACTGAGTCACTCTTCCATCCAGTTTCATTATATTCTTTTAGGCATTCTGAGACAGATTCTGTAAGTTCTTCTAAGACTGTTTTCAGAAATAGATATGAAATTGTATACATATACAACTATAGTATATGTATGCTTTATGATGTATAGAAATTATATTTGTGGGAAATTCACATATGCTCTCAGTTTTCTCAAGGTGAATGGCTAGCTGTGTATCAGTGGGCTACTTTCTCAGTACTTCTGCCACTATGAGAGAGCCTTCCTTATAGCTTTAAACCAGTCATCACCTCCGCATGATGCTCTTCATTCTGCTGTAAGACTTCTATGCAGAGCTCTGCTAGATGAAGAACCTCTTCCAGCTTCCTAGCAGGAGTTGCCTGGTTCATGGTCTCTATATAAAAAAGAAAAAACAAAAACATAATGTTACCTTGAAAAATACAAAGGGAAACATATTCTAAGATGTAATGATGAGGCTGCAGTATTGAAATAGAATGAGAAAGCATACTTTTGAGAAATAAGGGATGCAAGAAACACAATTGAATACATTATATTTTAAAAACCCAGTTCACCAGATTGTAGAAAATATTTCACCCACAAAGCAATCACAGGGATCTGTAAGTGCTTTGCCATTTAGTACATAAGAACTAACAGGTGCAACAGCACATTAGATGCTCAACTTCTGCAACAAACAAGTTATAATTCTCCTCAAGGTCAGAAACACAAAGAGAGCAGATACCACAGTCTTTTCCTCTCTCTGTATTGTATTATCAATTCAATACCATTCTCACCAGATGAGTCATTCCTGGCATTAGCAAAACCCAGGCTTTTTTGTTGCTATTTAAATTCCCAGCTTGAATGTCTATAGTTCACGTTGATCTTAAATTCAAGAAGTACAAAGTCACCTAAAACAACTCTGACAGCCTGCAATTAACTGATTTCCTCTCCTGCTTCCCTGACACCATCCCACCCCACCTTCCAACTGTCAGGGGCAGGGGGATGGGGAAGGGCAGAAACATTCTTTGAAGTTGAAAGTTCTTTCAGCATTAAGCCAAATTGGTGTAAAAAAGGACAGGCCACAATAAGATTAAGTATATGTACCTGAAATTCAGCAAAAGAGAAGGCAAAGTAAATGATTTCAAAGTACAACAAACTAGCAGAAATTAGATGTGCCCAGTGTAATGAAACTGTTTCAAGATTGAATACAAAGAACAGAGTATTCAGTTAATGAAGATGACCCCTTGTCTTATCCATTTTGTGTCCCTATAATAGAATACCTGATACTGGGTACTATAAAGAAAAGAGGTATATTCAGTTCATAGTTTTGAAGGCTTAAAGTCCAAGATTGGGTAGCCCTATCTGTTTGGCCTATAGTGAAAGCCTTTCTGGGTACATTATGATGTGGTAGGGAAATAGAAAGAGAAAAGATTACATGCAGAAAGAAACCAGTGTGTAGGGTTACCTTGCTTTATAACAACCCACTCTTTTGAGAACTGATTCCAAGAACTGAGAGATCAGCATTAATTCCTTCTGAGGCTGCTGTCACCGTGATCCAATCACTGCACACTCATCTCTTAAAGATCTCACCATCTCAATGCTGCCATACTAGAGCCCAAGCTCCCTGCACATGAAACTTAGGGGGACATCTTCAGACTGTATCTAAACCAAGCCATACCCACTCTGTCTTAGACTCATGGGCTCCATGAATCCTCTCTGTCCCATTAAAAAAACTGTGTGGAGGGGAAATGAATTTTTCAGAAAAAGAATTTATTATTTGGACCTTAGGAATGACATTTCTCTTTTCTTGTTTTTTTTCTTCCTGCAACAGATCTTTCCCCTCAATTTATTTCTCCTTTAAATTTCAGCCTTAAATTTTGAAGATTCTTGCATTTGCTCTGACCTAATTTGTTCTCAAAGGACACACTGTGATTCAGTGAAACACTACTTATGGTTGACGTTGGTCAGACAGTGTGGTGCATCTGGGATTTGTATTCCTGAATCCCCAAACCATGTACACATCCTACTAAATTCTCCTGCAAGATGGAGAGCCACGGCTCTTCTATGACAGGGATCAGAGAACATAATGGTTCTTTAGGAGAATCAGCCTGTCAGACACCAAATAGTTGAGTGTGCCTATAATTCTCTTAGCTGTGAGGATTAGAAAGAAATATCACCAAGACCACAGCTTTCTAGGGCAGGGTGGGGAAACTGCAGAGGACTGCACTCACACTTGCTAAAGGAATACTCCAATCGACCTGGATTAAACAACTGAAGGCAGTATGCTCTGGCCTTCAACTTTTCTCACTTTGGAATACCATAATTAACTAACAAATCAGAATGGATTCATAATTCAGTATTTCTGCCCAGCCATAAATTGCCTCTGAAAACACCTTTTTGTGGAAATCTCTTATGAAAAATCTGGGTTACAGTTGCCTTAGAGGACACTATGTAGAGCTGCCTTGTTTCAGTGTAGCAGAATTGCAATTCTTTATTTCCCCCCCAAAATGCTATGTCTTCCTACTTCCAGGTCAATTTACTTTATTTTTTAGTTGACAGTAGTATAAGCTGTGCCCTGATCTCAAAGCAAAACCCAGAAGCCAACTTTAAGTATCCTTAGACATCAACTATAAAATTCTCCATCTCTTCCAAGGACATATCAACATCTTCAAACAAGGGGGAGGTCAAGGGGGCTCATGACTTAGCACCACCACCTGTTCCACTTGGGGGAGGCTCCGGCTGTTTAATCAAGAAAACAAGGTCCTCAAGAAAAGTTAGAAGCAAACATATGGGTGATGAGAGAGATGGAAGATGACGGCAGAAAGCAAGTAGGCTTGGGGTGACATCAGAGGGAAGATAAGTCACAAAGGAGTAACAGATGACTTGGTAAGAAGAGGGAGGGTTTCTAGAGAAGAGGAACTGTATGACAGATGAGGTGCATTGTAGAGGACGGAGAAGACGATGACAGGTACAAATGTTACAGTTCCTTGAAAGCCACTGTCAGGCATCACCTGCCACTTCCCATGTGTTATCCCACTGCTTTTCCTAATATCTTTTTTAAATCAATATAAATCACAGATAAGGACATATGTATAACAGAGGTGAAATGTAACAGCTAAAAAGTAGTGAAGGGAAGACATGAATTTCTGTGGCTTCTAATTGCTGTGTCTTGTATTTACCTGGCTAGAGCAAGGATGTGCTGGGGAATAATGGGTGACCATGGTAGGCTTTAAGTAAAATACTCAGCAGCCTGGATAATTCTATTGATATATAGCTTAGTACAAATGTTTCTTAGCAGGGCCTCAGAATAAATAAAATTTTAGAAAAACAAACTTGGTGTTGTGTGCGACAAGGCTCAGTGAGGTTATGTAGTAAGGACCCTGGATGGGAACCCAACCTGTAGAGTGACAGGGATGGAGGAGAAGGTAAAGGTGCAAGAGACACTTTGAGGGAAGGATCAAAGTCATCCACAGATAGTCTTAAAGATTTCTTCAAGCTTAGAGAATCTATGCTGCTTATAAATTCTGGACTGTATCTATTGACTTATTATTTAACATATTTACATGTGTACACAATTTGTTTTTCACAAGGAAGGGTAAAGATGAAAGAATTAAAGAAAATTTTTATTTCATAGAAAAGGATCTTGTTTTTCATATACTTTAGCATGTTGTTGACCAAATCCTCACACCCAATTTGAAAGTTAAAGAATCAAGACTCTCATTTACAGAGTCTCAGAGAGGCTGAAGCAGGTGATCAAGGTCATGCAGCAGCTGCCTGGGATGAGATTAAAATCTTACCTCTCAATGACTTGAGTTCTTTTTCATTTTCAATGCTCTAACAGGAATAACACACACATACCATCTCCTTAGCCACAACTAGGCAAAAATGGGAAAAAATCACAGAAACAATCTCAAAACTTATTTCTGTTTATGTATGAATGTTTCAAAGCCAGCTTTTTACATTTGATGTTATCTTAAATAAAAACTCTGGTGCATACTCTGTGTCCTAGGTGAAACTTAACTATAGTCTAAAACATTTTATTCCTCCTAGATTAGGTTTGCTGAGAGGATTAAAACTTTGTACTTGAATGTAATGCTCACTCTAGTACTTTAAATAAATAATATTTTTATCACCCCTGGTGCTCATCATTTGACTACAGCCAAGAAGTCTAAAGCATTCCATAGTCGGAACTCTATTAGATAACAAGGTTATGGATAGCTCCATCCAAGAACTGATGCTATGAATATTTGAGAATTTCTTCTTAAGGTATTTTCTTTCACTCTTTTAGTAACATTTCCACAGCATTACAGATGTTCTCTATATTCTTCAGGTTTCACACCAAGTTGCTGATTGTTGTAATACATTTCAAATAGTGACATTTAAAACAAATATGCCCAAAGCAGCAAGGTTTCATGATGAATTTCAATGCATTGCTCTTGGCTATGATCTTTTTTCATTATAAAACATTTTTAGCTTTCTATGATAACACTCCTTGGCTTCCTAAAGCAATTCCTTTTAATTATACCTCTGTACATTTAAGAAGAGATCCCACTGGGGAAAAGGGAGAGAGGTGAGAATATGTAGAGGACAGATTGACTGCTTTGCTTTGGTAGGCTTTAGTTCTGCTCCAAGGCTTCAGAGAGGTGCAGGCTCCCAGCACATTCTCCTTGGCTGCCTCCCTTGCTGTCATTTCCTGTCAAGGTCCTCAGTGATGGACACAAGATGATGCTCCTTGTGAAGACTACAAGGGGGCGTGGGAAGATGACCACTGAGATCACTTTAGTTCTTTTTTCTTCATGTTATAACGTGTAGAAATTTGTAATGCTTTTGACCTTAACTAAAAATATTTAGTTGACAAAGTTTGCATACCTTCAAAGTATGCATTATGATTTGATGTACTTTGTATTATGTAATAATTATCACAAATTAATTTTGATGAGAGATTTTAAGTGTTCTCAACACATATATGCACAATGATATTAACTTTTTATAGACTGCATCTGTACTTGTACTAAATAAGAAACAACATCTCAAGATGGCACTGACTGAAGGATTATACAATAATCCCACCCTAACGTGGTCCTGTCTTCTTTCCTTTCTTGCACGTAGGATATGATGATTTTCATGGGGAATATAAAAAAGTAATTCCTGCATTTTTATTCAGATTTCTAGTTTGGTTTTTCAACTGCCCAGATTTTGTGCCTTTGAATTTAATCAATGAATATTTATTTCATTTAAGGGGCTGTACTAGCAACTGAGTGGATACAATGATGAACAAGATTATATTTCTGACTTAAATGAATCTATATATCTCTCTCCATAATCAGACTTTAAAGTTGAATATGGCAACATACCACCCATTTTTGGCCCATATAAGGAAATTCTGTAATGAAGTCTGAACAGAGGGCCAATTAAATGTACTCAGCGTGCAATCACAGGGATTTTAGCTTGTAAGAAGTAAGACCAAAGATGAATCAACAGGAAGGCTTTAAATTGCTCATGCATATCCTGTGGAGTTCTTCAGAAAGAAATTATTTTAGTGGGTGAGTGTTTGAGTTTAGAAAGCGATCAGCAGTCCAACACAAAAGTCTTTCCCTTTTTCATTCCTCACATGCAAAGAAAAACTTACTCCCTGTTGTTTCTTCCTCCCAACAGAAATCATATAGATGAGGAGAAAGTCCTGGCATGATATAGCTGAGATGAGAGACATGAAAGATTTAAGGGGGACTGAAGGTTAGCTGGGCAGGGTGATGTACACCTGTAGTTTCAGCAATCCAAGAGGCTGAGGCAGAAGGATCACAAGTACGAGGCTAGCCTCAGCAACTTAGCGAGGCCCCTTCTCAAAATAAAAAGGAGTGGGGATATAGCTGTATGATAAAACACCCCTGGGTTCAATCTCAAATATTATAGATAGATAGATAGATAGATAGATAGATAGATAAGAACTCTAGGAATAACTTTGGAAGAAGTGTGAAAGAGGAGAAGGACATAAGGAAAATGATCACTATATAGTTAGGGGGTTAAAAGCAGGACTTCCTTTTGGAAAGAGATATTGCAATATGGAAGCATTAACCTGGGACACACTCTGAGCCCTAAGCAGTCAGGTTTCTCCTTGACAGGTCAAAAAGAAGAAGAAAGTTGGGCCAAGGATGTGGCATCTGATTTCTTCTACCTGACATCCTCAAGATCATCCAGTGGCAAAGACTGTCAGCTGCTTGTCTGTGGACTGCTTATCTACCCTCAGATAACAGCTAAGAAAAGGAGGAATCAATCCCCTCCTCTTCCTCCAGTCTTCAGTGAACTGCACATGCTGCTTAGGGCACATAAGCAATTTGCTCAAACTAGAGATAACAGAAAAGACAGGGTCTTAGCTATCTCCTCTGTGTAAACTGCCTTCTGTCTATTCAGAAGCCATAGTTCCTTTAGGCCTAGTTTGCTGGCTCAGGCAATATTTTCTGGCTCCCTAGTCTGGATCCTAACTCTTTTCTAGGACCACTGCTTATCCGTTTGTGTGATCCACACAGATGGCTCAGTTGGAAAGTCTAAATTCTCATTTAGGTTTTCTTATCCATCCTCCAGTTCCAGACAAAGCAACCTGGGGTAAGTGATATGGTGCCAGAGCCAAGGGCAGCCAGCCTCCCAGGAGTCTTAATCCTGGCCAGATCTCAATACTCATGAGCCTTCTTATCCCAAGAGGGAAGGAGGGCAGGTAATCAGACACTTTCTTCCCATTAAACCAAACTATTCCCTCCCCCACCACCTGTCTATGATTTCTTTACAACTTGTGACTATGTTAGATGATTTGGGGGGAACTTCCTGTATTTATTGACCTAGAGGGAACAGTATATAGCTTGCTAAGAAGACTGCTCCAAAAATATGGGAGAGAGGCAATTCCTAAAACTCATCAGGGCATATATACACTTGCTACGTTAACTGTGACTGATGGAAGAGAAGCAGGCCTCACTGATACTTTCTCTAACTGCACCCTAAATGATAGTATGGTTCTATGAGTGCTGGGATCTATATTGCTTTCATCAATGAATGGGGTATCTTCAGTATAGATTTGCGGTTCTCAACTTCAGCATGAATCAGAACCACCTGGAGGACTTGCTAAAGCACAAATTGCCTGGCATCACCTCCAGAGTTTCTGATTCAGCCTTCTTGGGTGAGACCCAAGAATTCTCATTTCAAATAAGTTGCCAGGTGATGTTCATGATGCTGGCCTAGAAAATGCACTTTGAGAAATATTAATGCTTTATGAAAAACAGAAGTAAAAACAAAGGTGACCTATGAAAACTTTATTCTTTAATGGAAATCAAGTTACATCTTCATAAAAACCTTATTTTAGGTATAAGATGACTGCAGATTCTGAATGAATTTTACATTTCTGAAGGGTTATCTAGATAGGACGTTGTTCCTACTTGGGCAATCCTATATGTAAGAATGAACATAATTAATCTAAGATGGCAAGGCCTCCTGCAGTTTTTCAGATCCAAGAGAATACTAATGTCACAGTTGTTTGAAAACAATAATTCTGTGGCTTTACTTCCACAGAGCCCTTTGGGACCAACTCATTTAATGACCCTGTCATTTAAAGCAACAGTTTCACTTAATATCTCCTTGGAATTAGCCATGCTAATGACACAGTGCTTTGCAATAATTGTTCTGTGGTCACAGTCACATTAACTACTTCACCAGGATTATCTTTCACATCAATAAATTCATTTTTAACTCAATGGCCAACTGTGGAATACAGGAGAATTTGCCACTGCAGTGGAGGCCTTTGGCAGCTAGACTGGGTCTAAACTGAGCAATCTCCATAAGACAAAAGTAAGTAGTGACCCATGACTGACATGTGTCAACATATCTGTGAGGTGAAAGTCAGTGACTGTGTGAAACTTTCTTTGGCAGGGAATCAGAGGCACATTTCCCTCTTAAGACTATAAAATAAGGGATGATGGTGATAGAATTACACAGAAAAGATTACATGTGCCTACATATACAGAAATTAATATCCGTTTTATCTTTTGTTACAGACTTTTACAGTTACCTGATTTACAAGATATCCTGATTTGAGTTTTATTAAAGTTGTCTGTTTATTCGAGATCCTACTTCTCTCCAAGTCTGCAAAGCAGAAAATCTAAGTCTCATGTGGAAAATGTATCTCCTCAGTGTTGCTGGCTGCAAAGACTAAGAGGCCTGAAGGAGAAGAAAAAATTCTACCTGTATACTTAGTTTTCTCTAGTTAGTTTTGGAAAAAAAAAAAACAGGTTGAATGATTCTAATGATAGCACACAATTTTCTACTGTGACTGCTAACTAATTCCATGAACAAAGTTTTTAAAAACTGGTCTTAGACATGTGTGTGTACTCACACATTCCATAGCTGAAACTGATAAGTGGTCCCTTCCCTTGTATGTTGCTCTTTGTTGCCATTTCTCCCAAACATAACTCAAATTCAGGCAATGAAAATTACCAGAGTCATCTCAATGCCTCCCGTACCAATACCACTCATTACGTTCTTAAGATCCATAGCATTTTCATCTCATGCCTATTTTTTTCTTGCTTTCTAATTGTGTTTACCTAAGATATCTTTTCTATTTCATCTGTCATATTCTGCATACAAGGAGCACTTCCACACTCACATCTTCCCCTACCCCTAACCCTCTTTAATTCACATTCTCATATTCAAGTAGAACCATGGAGAATACAGTCTCAGAAATGTGAGAGAGGCTATGGGGAAGATGGTCAGTTAAGGAGTGGGCACTGGGAAAGTTAAAAGCAACTCCAGAGGGCTGCTTGCCAATTGGGAAGCCAGCTGAAGGAGAAGTAAAGAGAACCTTTCTAGAAACAGCAACCAGAGGATGAAAGACACCCTTTGAAAATATCTGAAGCTTTGGATGGTACAAAATTGGACAAAAGATCTTGATGTCTGTATATATGTCTTTGTTTCCTCTGATATATGATCAAAGTTACCAAGGGCATCCAAGTCATGATTTAGATAACACATTTCATTCTAACATTTGGGTCAAAGCTCCCAGTTTGATAAGCATATAGACCAAGTATAGAGAATAGGGTTGGACTTAGTGTCATTTAGAGTATTTCTATAACTTTAATGTCCTGGGTCTGACAACCACTGTGCATATATGTGTATGCTTTGTTGCTTTATGGATATTTAAGAAGTTTCCTCTTTGGAGTTAAAAAATACATATATATGCATTTATATTAAAATATATATTCAATCAGGCCTTTTAATTTGGTGCTTGAATCTTATCTTTAGCCTATAAATAATGAATCCTTCTTCCTTAATATCCAAAATATAATTCAAATTCAGGCACTGGATTTAAAACTATGTTTTCATCTGTGCAGACTTTGAGCACTTACAAACTCTGTTAAGAAAGTGGTAGAAACCTGTCAGTTTGCATTACTCTGATTTCATACAATTGGAAAAGACTTTTTAATACATCTAAACTACTCAGATTAACAAGGTGCTACAGGAGCCATGCTGCTATATGTCACTTGGTTTACCTGTTGACACATGTTAGTAAATAAACGAGGGGTCACCAATCAGTTGTTTTCAAGCTCTGGCTCTAGAGAATGATAAATTCTACAAAATTGCTTGTGAAAGTAAGGAGGCTTGTTATGTCAAGACCACATTTATCTGTGAGTCACATTCCGTATTAAAGTAGAAAATAAAAATAAAAAAAAACACATGATACACTGTCAAGTGAGCTGAGCAAACTGACATCCTTTTTGAGACCTTTTAGGAAGCAGGTGTTGAACACTTGTAATGAGATTTCCATGCATTTTCAAAGAAAGGAGCAAGGATTCTAGCAAGAGCTGTTCAGGGTGTCACAGATCATGGCTGAGGGAATAATTCCTGGCAGGGAGTACAGTGAAGGAGACATTATACAAATGTTTTCTTTTCTCAGGGGTGCTTATGTTCTCGTGCAGAATTTTTACAGAAGACCACTATTCATCAGAGATGACTTTTTTTGAAGAATATAATTTTTCTAGATCTCGGAGAAACAGCAACATATTCATTTAAGTATTTTCAACTTATTATCTGTACTAAGTAAGTAAGTTAAAACAATTCTGTTTTTTGACTCAGATATAAGACAAAATTGAAGTGAAAAGGTGAAAATAACACTTGGGGGTATTCAAGGAAAAATGCTAGATTTATAGTGTTAGGTATTTCTTTCATTATACTAAGATCTAATTGGAGATCAAGATTTCATAAGAGAGGAAGCCAGATTCTTTTTTACCCATTACACAGGCCCACCTTTCAAACAGCACCTCCAAAGCAGCCTACCAATCCCCACCCTGATCTGAGTCTCTCCTTTACACGGATGAATCCCACCAGTCTTCAGAGACACAGAGGTCTGACTCTACATTCCTGTTCTGCCTGATCATAGGCTTTATAACTTGTTCTTAGTATCTTGTAAGACAGGACTCCAAAACTTTTAGTTAACTTACTCTTTCCATCTTATGATTCATGTATTTTTTATTCCTTTTATGTTATTCAAGATTCTCAGAGCTAGGGTAGTGTATGTACTTGTTCCTAATCCTAGAGGGAATGTCTCCAAATGTTCTCCTTTATGTAAAATATTCATGTTTGATCTTTCTCTGTAAATTTTATAAAGTTATGGAAGTCTCCTTTTTATGTTGATAACAGTAAAAGTTTTAACCAGATGTAAGGGTTTGGACTGTTTCACATATTTTATTTGAATCTGTTGAACTAATTTTGGTTTTCATTTGAATTTGTTTGTTTTCTGATGTAAAACAACTTTTACATTCCTAGGATGAATTCCATTGACTCATTTTTCCAATGCAGTGTTGGATATTGTGAGTTAATATTATATTTAGGAATTTTGCATATTTGCTCATAATAAAATAGATGCATGATAATCTTCTTGTTCTATTGTCTTGACAGGTTTGGAACAGGGTGATATTACTTGTTGCAATGAACTAGGCAGCTTTCATTCTTTTCCCATTTTATGGAACTTATTTTGAATAGGAATGATTTGTTTCTTAGGTTGGGTAGAACTCACCTCCAAAAGTAACATGCCTTAGAGATTTAGGGAGGGCAGGTCTTTCACAACTATTTCAATTTTTTAAAAGCTTATTGGCCTGTTTGAGTTTTGTTTCTTGTGATTTTTAGAGAAATGCTTTTTCAAGAAATGTTTCAATTTCAACCAGACTTTCAATTTTTGCACTTGCTCACAATATTCCTCCATGGTTGCCTGCCTCCTGTATCGAGTTGTTTCCCTTGTATACTGCATTTGTATCTCTTTCCTCCTGAGTCTGCTGGAAGTTGAACTTACTCTACTTCTACTCTGTGTACCACTTAGCTTTCCTTTTATGTTTTATACCACGTTCTCCTTTCCTGCTGTCCTCACTCTGATTTCCCAGGTTGCTAACAAAGTCTTCAGCTATATTCATCCTTATCTTTCTTACAACCATATTATTTTTATACCCAATATTTCACGACTTCTTGTTCCTGTATCAAATTGCTCGTACCATCCTGTGTCCCCTTGAGATACCACACTCACTGTAAATATTAGCTTCATCGATTCCAATGGTACACACCATTTCATTTATTGTCTTTTGGAGGAGTTGTACTCCTCAGGAATCTAATTATTGTGACATGAGAGCTCAGCTCTCTTGAAGGGATTGAGAAAGAGAAGACAGGTGGTGCTTGACCATGTCCCTTGCAGGGAGTCTGAGGTGAGAGTTTGGGAGCCCCAAGCAATACAAAACTAAGTACAGATTATTTCCTCTTTTACCAATCCATTAGGCAAATCCACTGGACAGGGATTCACCTTTAATCTGTTATATTCAAAGCAGGAGCCATCGGTCAACGGTCTCTTTGGGCTGCAATCCTTTAAGCTTGGGGTCTGAATGGCAGAGGAGAAGAAGGGAAACTCACTCAGCCCACTCTAGCTTTCATTGACATCTCACTCTATTAATATTACTCTCAGGTACTAGTGACCTGGCTTACTGCTTCCAATTCTAATGGCAAGAGGTAAGGGGCACTGCTTGTCTCAAGCCAATGCAAGGGAGAGGTAGGAATGGAACTTAAATGCTTCCCTCCCTCCCTGTCACCCTCTAGGCTTGCGTAACTCTCCCACCAGGCAGATCAGCAAGATTGGAAGCCACACTTCTGTGACACAAGAAATCAAGTGAGTGAAATAAAGGTGAGAGTACATACTGCTCTTTGGATAGCAGCTAGAAGATGGCGTAGAGCCCAAAGCAAGCATATTTTAGGGTGATACCATGGTTATGGATGAAAAAGAAAAATCTAGAAAAAAGAACCATAGCCACTGGAGAAAGAAGAGACGCATAATGAAGTAAAATCTTCAGAAGAAGTAGGTGGAATTGAGATCAACACCACAGGAGACTGCATTGGTTTTGAAGAGGAAGAAACCTCACTCTCTGGATTCAGGGAACAGGAGACATGGGTAGGTGTGGAGGCTGATATGTTTGTAGGGAAACAGCTAGAAAGCTGAAGCCTACCTTCAGGAGGTGTCCTTCCTCAAATATCCTAACATTTGTGTCATTAAAACTTAAAATCAAATTCCTGTGACAGTGTGACCTGAAAGAGGACATCATTCAAGATTAATCAAGTTTTTTATTTTTATCCATGGGATTATCCATGACCAGCAGTGACTGAGGGTGCCCTTATCTATTAAAATTCACACTGGATGATAAATAATTTTTTAAAAAGAAATAGAATTCTGTTAGAAAAGAAAGGACAGGATGGATGACTCATGGACAGCAACTGTGGATCAAGGAAAAGTGTCATTGTTGAGGTCACAGAACACCTCCGCAGAGGCATGACAAATCAGTCAGTGCTGGTGAGATTCATTCCAATTTAAGGGGTGGAAAGCCTAAAGCAGAGGGCAGTGTGAAGGGTTGTCAGCAGTTTTAAACAGAGTAACACATATTATTGCTTTCCTAGAATCACACTCAGATGAAGCAGGAAGGATGTTTAAGGAAGGCATCTCAGAACCCACTGGAGAGGAGAGAGGCACTTGTCCTTAAGCATCTCCTTGGTTTGTGTGAGGTTGACAGAGCCCTCTTCTTTCCTTTAGTCCTTTCATTTGGGTAATTGGTGAGTGCAGAGGTCCTGATCGTGGTGCCTTCAGTGTGCAAGGGTGCTTCTCAGGTCCTCGCCTGACTTTTCACTTGGCTGGCTACCTGAATATGCACACAGAAGCTGTACGCTTCCCAGCAGACTTTCCCCTATATGACACGAACTGAGGGTGCACACAGAGCTTTAGCCTTGTCAGACTGAGCAAATAATGTCTTCGTTCGCCCCTTTAGTCAATAATCCTTGCAGTCCTGCTTATTATTCCCCTCAAACATCGTTGGATGCATAGGAATTAATCTGTCAACATTGTGATGAGCTAATTAATTAGTGTGAACACAAATTACATAGTGTGGGATTATTTTCCTGTGTGGTTAGTGAGTAGGGGGAGAAATGTTGAGGCAAACACACATGGTAGGAGTCCTCATTCATTGCAGATCAGATGAGGAAAAGACCAAAGTGAATACTTTTGTACTACTTAAAGGGGATTATGTTCTCGACATTTTCTTATCTGTATGTTAAACAGAAAAAGAACAATCATGTCATCAGGGAGGAGTATAAAAGACATTCAATTCAATATATTGATTAAAAAACCATATTGTTAAATGTAGTTTAAAATTAACATTTCCATTATATCATATTAGAGGATGGAATCAAAGTAACTTATGACTATCAGAAAAAATTCATCTTCTTAGGTTATTTAAATATTCCACTGACCTTATGAACAATACCTACATCTTATATATAATACAAAAATAAATTTCAGTTGGTCTTTTATCAGATGATCACAGAAATTTAAATCAGTATAGCTCAATGAACTTTTATAATAAATACACATATGCAGTACTTACTAACTAAAAACTCTGACTGAAAGGATTTTCTCAAATATGCTAAAGAACAAAAAAAATCAGTAATTGTCTTCATTGTCTTAAAGTCAATTTGTATCTACTGTTCTGTCCCTAATCAGCAGGTGATTTGGAAATAGTCATTTTACTTTGTGAGCAAGGTCCCATTATCCATACCACACTACCAAAAACGTTGGGTAGGAATTCTTTGACAGCCTGTTGCTTTCTTTTGGATGAGAATTCAATTTCCTTCAATATGCCAAGTATTTTCTGGAAGGAGTTGTCCATGTTTATGGGAACTATACAATTTGGGTCTATCATTTAGAAACCATAGTTCGAAACCATAGTTCATGGTGACATATAATACTCAAACAATTTAAAACAAATTCATAAGCAAACACATAAAACTTCTTTGAGAGAAAACTATTATGTTATCTTTGAAATATTAGCAAGAGGCTGGGGCTATGGCTCAGTGGCAGAGTGCTTGCCTAGCATGTGTGAGGTACTGGGTTCAATTCTCAGCACTGCATATAAATAAATAAGGTCCATTGACAACTAAAAAAAAATAATTAAAACAACAACAACAAAAAAGAATATTAGCAAGAAATTAGTCACTGCTAACCAGATATTTTCATCAACTGGATCGTTTTGTCTACACACACAGCTTCTAGGCACACAAGTTCTCAAGCATGAAAGCTTTTATTTATTTATTATTTATCACTATTGCCTGACAATGCAGTGCTAAATTAAAATGCTACCTGGATGGCACATGCATTCTAATGACGTAAGGACTGCCACAGTGCAACTTCTCTTTTCAAACAAAGTCAGCACTGTGCCTCTGGGGAAGCCTCCCCATCCATTCAACTGAGACTCTGAAAATGAGCTCACTGGGGCTTGGACCTGGGAACCTGGCAACCAGAGGGCCGAAAAAGATCCTCCCCATACAAAGACTTCATCTATTCTATCCACAGCACCTTTTCTTCAGGGCACCTCCACATTCCTAGATTCACAAGAAGCCTATGTGAAAGATATGTCAAGGCCAGCTCTAAGTAATAGCAACCGTAAGTCACAATATGATACCAGGAAAATGTAGAACTGTTATGAGAGGATTATTGCTGTTCTTGTCTACAAGAAATTCTTTGAACTAAAGAACACATGGATGTTTCTTGAAAAATAATACTGCCAGGTTTGGTGGCACAAGCCTATAATCTCAGCAATTTGGGAGGCTGGGGCAGGAGAATTGCAAGTTCAAAGCCAGCCTCAGCAACTTAGTGAGGCCCTAGGTAAATTAGTGAGACTCTGTCTCAAAATAAAAAATAAAAAGGGCTAGGGATGTGGCTCAGTGATTAAACACTCCTGGGTTCAACCCCAGTATTATATAAAAAAATCTAATTTACATCAACAAGGTATATGATCTAAAACAAAAAATAAAATAAAATAAAACAGAGTTTCAGTGTTATTTTGAATTCTAGATTATAAATAATCTCACTACTATATAACTAGGATAGTTAGTAGCACAATTAAATCAAAGAAGAAAGCTAGTTGTAAATGTAAATCAAATTTCTTAATTATTACTATAAAAAACAATTCAAACAAATAGCATTTTATAGCTCCCAAATTAAAAAAAGAATTGCTTTTTAGAAATTTCAGTTCTCAAAACAAACTATCAGTTCTCATGAAATGTGCCAACAATATCCTAGAAGGAAAGAAGACATCTAGAGAGAGGCTTTATTTAATCCATTACCAAATTTTAGAATCTCTTTATTATGCACATTCATGCTGCCAATGGACAACTGAAGAATTTCCAAGAATGGAAGTGAATTTGAGTCACAACTGAGGAGCATGCTGGATTATAAAACAATGGAAGAAGGTTAGATACTCAGCACCATAAATACAACTGCTATCCAGAACATCTACCTCTCTGACCCATCTACCTCCCTGCTTCTCCCTCTTATAATAACAGCATAAAACTCGGGTTTGTTTTTCTGTTCTTACTATTTTTTAAATGGTTAGTTTTTGCCCTATATTTTAATTATTCAGTAACTGGTTCGAATAACCTTTTGCAAGGCAGCCCACCAGCTTATAGATGTTATTTCTGTAAGTTGCCTGATAATAGTCTGTGCCATAAACCCATCTGTATATTTGATAAATATTTATGGAGTACTAAATATGTGCTGTGTACTTTACTCATCACTGTGGATATAGCAGTTATGAAACACAAAATATCCTCCCCTCTTGTAGCTAACATCATAGCTGAAAGGTGAATGAACTATGTACATTGTGTTGTCTGGGTTGGGAGGGGATTTTTAAATTTTAATCCCTTTCAATACGTGACATCATAAGATCTATGAGAAAAAAGTAAAACAATTTTTAACTGAGTACAAATTTAACTATAGTTTTTCAGGAGAGAGAAAGATGGAGAAAGGTAAGAAGAAAGATCAACAGTGAGTTCTTATGTTCCACTTGGTAACTATATGACTGTAGACAAGTTGTATAACTTCTCTCATTCAGTTTTCTTTAAAAAAAGAAAATAATAATAATAATAATTTTTATTTGCAAAGGATTGTTGTAACTTTATATATAAAAAGAGTTTAGAATAGTGCCAGGCAGAGAAGTGTTTGCTCTTATTACCAAATAACAATTATTAACAAATATTAAGCCTTGGCTTTTGGGATATGCCTAAGTGTTTATATAAGATGTCATTACTTTGATTCAGATAAATTGGAGTGGCAGCAGCAGCAGGAAGACTATGAAGGGGCTCTGGGGTCTGAGACACAGGGTGTGAATCCCAAGTCTGCAGAGTTTCAGTGATAATGGCATGACCTCCTTTAAGTTACTAGTCTTTTCTGAAGTCTCAGTGATCTCTTCTGTAAAATTTCCATTTTGTAAAGTTGCTTAAGAAACTTATGAAACAATGTAAACAGAAAACCTCTGGGAGACACTGGCGGTCAAATTGACAAAATTACAACACATCTTGGGCAGAATTTTGCTCTTTTTAGATAGTATAAGTGCTCAAGAGACTACCATTTGAAAGAGTCATCAAGCTTTTGAACTCTTAGACATGTAGTTGATATTCCCATTTTTACCTACTTTTAAAAGTACTCTCTCTACTAGTTAACTCTGTAGGTCTAACCTGCTACTAAATGCAACTAAAGGAGGGTAAATTCATTTCTTAGAAACTCCTGTTACTTCAGAACATTCTCCAATTGATATTAGCTTTCCACTGCATTCATTGAAATCAGAGATCACACCAATTTTTCTCTGTTCTAAATAAGCATTTCATTTTAATAAATGTACTTTAGAGTTGCTGACCTGCATGGTTGAGCAGTGGTATGGATGCCAAATAGGAGTGCAGGGAAAACCTCCATTGAGGGTCAGTTGAGTATGTGGCATCTCTTCTCCTATTCCCACCTCCATTTTATAGAGCAAGGCAACTCTACAGGGCACCCCTGCCCACACTTCATGGAGGTCCACTGTGACCCCTTTCTATTTGTCAGGAGAAGTAGTGTACCCCATAGATTAGGGATCAGGACACCTGAGTCTATTCCCAGTTGGCTGGCTTATTTACCCTGTAGCAGAGGGAAAGCCACAGATACACCTGGACTTTCTTTGTAAAATAGAATAAAAACTTATTTTTCATAATAGCATTGTGGTGGAGTTTAACATCATAAAATGTTTTGAAAAGCTTGTTAAAGAGCACAAGACTGCTACTATTGCAATGGGTTGCCATAAGTGGGGATCATAATAACCTTATCTTTTTTATTCTATTTTTTCTCCTAAAGAGCACTTATTAAACATTTTAAGGTCTCTTATTTTCCCCTTAGAAGGGATGGATCTGATTTTTTTTCTTCCTGTCACTTTCTAGGGTCAAATAATGAAAATAATTTTAAAAGCTTCCCTCACTAAAAGAGAGGGAGAGAGGGAGGGAGAGAGAGAAGGAGGGAGAACAGGAGGGAGAGAGAGAAAGAGGGACAGAGAGAGGGAATAAGAGAGGGAGGGAGGGAAAGGGGGAAGGGAGAGTTGTTAACAGAAGACTTCAGTGAAAAACAATCCAATCAACTTGTCTGTAACATTGCATGTAAATAAGACCAAAATGAGGAAACTAGGCCGAGAAAGGTACATTGTTTGTCTCTTCCTTGTTTCTGAATGAAACTAACTAATAATATCTTGCCTCTTTCCAAAGTTCTGAGAGCCTCCTCTGTGTCACCAGATACAGTGATAGGATCCTAGTGCTGGGGCACTAGGAACAAGTCAGAAAGGACTGTGCCTTTAGGGGCTAAAGAGCAGGAAGATAGGATGGATATAAAGTTCAATTATTTATAATTATAATAAGAGATACAAGAAACGAAGTATACAATCTTTGAAATTTCAGAGAAAATTTGCAGAGAAAAATTCTTTCCAAGCATTTTCCTGAGAAAGGGATTTCATAACCTCTGCTTTTTCTGATTAACAACTTTCAGAGTTAAGAACCGCTTGCTTTTATGTAATAGAATTTATGCTTTTTATTTTCATGTTATTTTTCAAGAGTGATAAAGGAAGATGGTACTCTCTTCTAGTTCTAAGAGCCCTTCAAATATTGGCAACTGCTTCCAAATAAGATGAGTATCCAAGCTTTAAACACAATGCATAACATTAACATGGTTACAGGTTCTTTGCTTTGAATTCATTATCAAAAAATATTGTCGAACTTTTACAGAGATAAAGGCATGTTTTCCCAACAAAGCATCAGCAATAGTTCTAAAAAAGTTCAAGCCTTTTCCGTATCCTAATCAAAATGATCTCTGAAAATAGAGAGCTATTCATCAATCTCAAAACACCAGACTATCAGAGGCAATGGAAATGATGAGATAAAAAAGCAAACTACAGAAGGCAAGAAAATATTTGCAAACTATATATCCAACAGAGGGGTTAATACCTGGAATACATAAGAACTTACTCAACTTAATAACACAAATCAAACAACACCATAAAAAACAACCAATTTAATATGGGCAAAGGAACAGAGCTCTCAAAAGACTTACAAATGGTTAACAGGTATATGAAAAATGCTCAATACAACTGATCTTCAGGGAAATGGAAATCAAAACCAGAATGTGGCAGGTATCACCTCACTCCTGTTAGGATGACTATTATCAAAACCAAAAACTGCCTACCACCCCACTAAGGGTTGGTGAGGACAAGGGGAAATAAGAATCCTTAGGAACTGTTGATGGGAATGTGATCTGGCGTAGTTCTTGGGGGCGGAAAAATAAAGAAGTACCCATAGGATTTAGTGATCCCACTTCTGGTATATAAGGCAGATACATAAGGACAAACAGTGCAGAACCCCATATATGAGAAATCTATTTTTTATTATTATGATTATATTTGTTTTGCTTAGTTGTACATGACAGCAGAATGCATTTTAATTCATCATATACAAACGGAGCACAATATTTAAATTCTCTGGTTGTACACAGTGTGGAGACGCACCATTTGTGCAATCATATATGTACTTAGGAGAAGTCTAAACTAGTTGAACCCATTTAAGTGGAGTGTAGAACAGTGATTGCTAGGGGTTAGGAAAAAAGGAAAATAGGGCAGATATTAATCCTGGGGTTCCAAGTTTCAGATGTGCAAGTTGAGTAAACCCTATGGACCTACTGCACAGCAGAATGCCTACAGTTAACTATATTATACACTTAAAAATTGCTAGGAGGGTAGATCTCATGGTAAGTGTTTTTATCACAAATAATAGTAATAATGATGGGGAGGATAGGAAGAAACTTTTGGAAATAACGGATGGGTTTATAGCATAGATTTTGGTGATGGCTTCATAGCTGTATACTTATCTCAAATTTATCAAGCTGTATACAGTAAGAATATGCAGCTTTTTGTGTGTCAGTATTCTTCAAAAAAATAGTTTAATGACGACAACAACAACAACAAAAAAGACACCACATTAAAAATACTGGCACACGCATGCAGAGACATTAATTACCTGTTTCCTTTTCTGCCAGGCCTAAAACATAAGAAAAGAGAATTTAGGAGAAAAGCAAAGCCTACTCATGTTGTTCATGTAACACTAAAGGTCAATCAAACAAGAAAAAGTAAGTTCTCCTTACTATTTCCAACTTAAATTTGTTTTGTTCTTGGCCTGTTCCTAGACACAAAACAAAAGCATATTTTACAAAGATAAAAAGGAGGGAGAACGTAGATAATTAAAAAGCTAACAAGCAAGAGATTGTGTGTGTGTGTGTGTGTGTGTGTGTGTGTGTGTGTGTGTGGTGCTGGGGATCACAAACCAGGCAAGCACTTACCACTGAGCTACAACCCAGCCCCACATCATTTTGTTTGTTTGTGTTTTTTTGTTTTTTGTTTTTTTGTATGTGTGTGTTTGTTTTTAGAGGAGATTACTTGGTAGTTCCACCAGAGTTCCACTAGACTGGAGATATGAGGTGAGGCAGGTGTGGTCTCTGCTCATTCTCCATTTGGTCCAGCATAGGCTTTCACTAATACAGAGTTATCTTTACATGCATGAGTAAAAGAAGTTTCTTTATTCATTTTAACTTGGCTCCATGACTATAATAAAATACATGGGTTCATAGAAAAATACATTGTGTATCTTTTCAGTATTTTTGAATAGGGTAATGGTCAAAAATTGTTATCTAACAATGAAGATCAAAAGGAACCACATAGGGGGCTGGGGATGTGGCTCAAGTGGTAGCGCGCTCGCCTGGCATGCGTGCGGCCTGGGTTCAATTCTCAGCACCACATACCAACAAAGATGTTGTGTCTGCCGAAAACTAAAAAAAAAAATAAATATTAAAAATTCTCTCTCTCTATCACTCTCTCTCCTCTCTCACTCTCTCTTTAAAAAAAAAAAAGGAACCACAAAGTGTTTTGGATAAGGTTGATGAGATTTATACGAAATAATGTTGTGCTTATTGAAGGTATGCACAAACTTTTTTCTCTTTGACATATCTGAAAGGTTTTAATATGTCCATTTTTATGTTAATTCTTTGAATCTCTGTTCAGAACACTTAATACTCCTGAACATGAAAATTATTTGAATGAGTATTCAAAACTGAAAACCAATGTGTTTATCTTCCACTTTCTGCAAATGATCTAATATTCACTGCTTTTGCTTTAACACGACATGATATCATAATTAATGATGTTAAACTGGTAACTAAGGAGGTGTCATGTTGTTACTCTCGTGATATAATATTGGTTGCTATAGTGATGAGATGGCTTTTTTGTTAATCACTCAGGAGGTTGGTTATCACATGCTTGTTAGAGAGCTTGACCAGATTTAGAGAGAAAAAAGGAGTGATAGTACAACCAATTATAATCAGATGTTTTCCATTGCCTGAATTTTGATAATACTATCCTAATATTAACTAATTCATAAATTTATAATTCACTAAGAAAAATTTTCCATTGTTACTACAATTTTTCTAAAGGATGACTTGCTTTTCATTTTCAGATATAAGTATTTGATATTAACTTCAAACTTCTTTCTCCCTCAGGTAATGCTATGTATTTACATAGGTCAGTTTTATGGTAATTTGAGCAAAGAATCAGAGGTCTTTTTTGGTTCTTTTAAATAAATCTTTCAAAGGATCAATGAATAGATGCTGATTTTGTCACAAATTCCAATCTGTTTATCTCTAAACATTTTAAATATGTTAAAAAATGAATAAAACCCAAAGAAAGAGAAAAAAAAAAGCACAGTCCCCTTGAGAGATCTAATCTTTTAAATGCATCAATATATCGCAAGCAATTAAAAGCTGCAGGAAGTTCTATTGGTTTATTTCAGCCCTCACAATAATCAACAAGTTTCTTCCTTCTCTGAGTGACACTGCAGAATAGAAAATAAAATTACATAATACTACACTGAGACTGATCAGGAAAGAGTGCACAGCCCAACATTGAAATGTTAGACATACTTACAGTAATGTCAAAAAATACAGCCCGTGAAAACACCTTTTGGTTTCTCGAAAACTCAAAATAAGAACAAAGGACAACTTAGGCACGAATCCTGGGTCTTTCATTCAAGCAGAGTCCCAGGAGGCATATTAAAGCAATGAATAGGAAAAAGCTCTTCAGTTCACCAGCTGAGATTTTAATGAGACATTTCCCTTTGCCATGGTCCAGGACCGTTCAGGAAAGGAAAGACTTCTCATAGAAAACTCAGTTAATAGGCATTGTTGGCTCTCCCTGCCACTTGGGCAATTGCTCACTGCACTGACCTTCTATTTTGGCATATTCTGTGAGTCTAGTGTAATTGATCAAGGCAGCTTTCTCGAGGCATTTTCTGACCACTTTCTTCACCTCTTCTGCTGGTATGGGAGTGGCAATATCTTTCATTAAAACCTACCAAGAAAGAGGTGAGGGAGGGGGGAGAGACAGATAGAAGATAGATGTTGCATAAAATAAATACTTAAATGAGACAAATTGTCCTAGACACGCCTATTCCTGGGGAGGGGGAAGGGGTCCTCTGTAACTTGGGGGTAAGTAACCGGGGTCGGCACTTCACAACTGGGAACCTAATCCTCAGATCTTGGTTCCTCCTGTCTAAGCCTCATTTATGCACATCCAAACCTCCCATAGGCCAGGCCACCATTCAGTGTGACTGTCACTTTTCCTCAAGGGACCCAAGACACCATTAGAGGAGCTGTTTCAGGTCAGGATTACAGTTCCTGGGACAAATAATAAACAAAGTTTGTCTTGTACTTCTCTAATTTAAATGCCCTAGCTCTTCTGAGCAATATATTTGAAAATATTAAGAGAAATTCCACTAAGAATTGGCATACTGCTCCATCTCTATAAAAATCAAAAGTACTTCTTTCACTTATTAAACTTTAATGACTGTGATCTACTGAACATTACTATCACAAACTATAAAAATAAGGGAAAGGAAACTTCTTTGTCTTAGTGAAATGTATCAAAGGCTAAACTATATGGAAACTTCCTGCAGTTTTGAACAAAATAACTAATTATTCTCTGTTGGGTTCCAAAAATGTGTTTTTGGAGTTTTCCTTAAAACCTTTTATTATTGGCAAGGAGCAAATACAATTATATCCAAAATTCAAAATGTCATATGAATGTAAATACTTTTATAATGACTCGATCATTTTCTCTGAAACTTTCTTAGTGATGCAATTGATCAAATAACTTTTGATTATACTATTAGTCAAACTCCAATATAGTGAGCAGTTTTTCTTGTTGTGCTTATATTTAAAGGACAAAATAAATGACAAAATATAAAGAAGTTGATGCTTTTGTAAGTGCTCTAATTATTTTATTAGTGTGCTGTCTTGAAAGAAATATTGAAAGAACATGAAAAAAGCTATTTAATCATTATTTCATTCTTTTTTTTTAAATCAGCCTCATCACTAAGGATATTGCCATCTCTAATTTATTCAGTCATCCAAGAGTCTGATAACCATTTTAACATTTTATTATGTAAGATAGCCTTTTTTTGTAAACAATAAACTTTATCATTTACAAAATGTCTTCCTTTATCAAATTCAACTATTCTTCATGCTATTCTGACACTTTAATTAGAACTATACTTTAGATTCTCTGTAGCCAGAAAAATCTGGTTGTGCATAATAAAATACATGTAAACATTAAACATGCATCATTCTATTA
This sequence comes from Ictidomys tridecemlineatus, assembly GCF_052094955.1. Classification (NCBI taxonomy): domain Eukaryota; kingdom Metazoa; phylum Chordata; class Mammalia; order Rodentia; family Sciuridae; genus Ictidomys; species Ictidomys tridecemlineatus. The sequence goes on along the minus strand of NC_135478.1, from coordinate 183,860,091 downwards.
AATATGATTATTGCTGAAGTTTAACATTAAGATCAATTTTGTTAGGAAGAATTATTAATTTTATCATTAGGCTTCCTATGGCAATAAACTTTAAATAGCTAAAATAGCTACTAGAAATTACAATGTATGACTGCCACAGAGATTAGGCAATATTTCATATATTGTAAGATCTGGGCACTTAATTTGGAATGGGGTAAACTTGAATCCTCTTTTCTGGTGAAGCAAGAGAACCAACTTCTGTTTTCATACTTCCTTCCTGTGTTCTTCCCAGGTTTCATAGGTATTAAGGATGCACATGTAGATTTAATTTTATTTTTCTAAGTTGTCAGTAAGAGACATTAAAAAAAAAAAGAAAGAAGTGGTCCTTAACATTTCTCTCTCAATTCACCAAAAAGTGTGATTGTGACTAAAACTGGAATAAAGGTCACTGTTCATCCTGTCACCTCTCAAATGCATGGCATGAGGGCATCTCTGCTATTACTAACTATTCCCTGCTGCGAGGAGGAGGGCAGCTCTGCCATGGAAACCAGGATCTAGAGAGGCTGCCCTAGGTACAACGTGATGGGATGCAGTTCCAAAAACTAAAGCAGTCTTTATGGATTTCAGTTTATGCACGATAGCTTAATGAGCTGAATGAAATGAATATTCTGAAAAGCTTGGGTTGCATGCAACATTTATTACAAAAATTCTAGCACAACATAATTTTATCATAATATTTCTATCACACAGTGCTCAACAATCAGGGATAAGACAGGGATATATAAATGAAATCAGTCCATAATCCGAAGATTTCATTTTAATCATCAGTTCTAGTCCTCATATCCCTTGTTCTTAAGTCACTGTAATGGGGCTGTAATATCTGAGCAATGTCCTCCCTTTCTGTTTTTACTGGAGTTGCTAATAAACAATGAAAATCTCTAAAGTTAATTTGGCAGAAAAATACACAAGAACCAGTCGATAAATCAGGACCAGGATAATTGAATCATGAGCTATAGATGATACCCAGAAATTCTTTTAAATTCTGATATTGACCAGGAGCTGACTACTTTACTCAACATGTTTAACCATTAGCATCCAACTAGCATATGAGATCTATAGAGGAATGAAAAAGATACCTCTCAAACCTCAACTGCCACATAAAAAGAAGTGTATACTTTCTTTTAAAATTGATTTTTAGCATGAATTTAAACTCTTATTTGCTATTTTATCTTGTAGAGCAAAACTCTTTCTAAAACTTGTGAATTCATTTAAAGAAACACATAAATTGAAGTGAAATAAATTCCAAGACCTATTTTGAATGAAATGAATGACAGGAGTGATGTGTTTGTACATATTAAATGATATACTGTGATAGTCACCGAGGATAGTGGCAAGCAGAAGTACAATAAAGTTGAAGAGATAATAAAAGACCTTGAAAAACAGAGATAATTAACTGAAACAAGAGAAGATTAATCCATGAAAGGAAAAAAAAAAAAGAAGTGGAAATATGGATATTATCATGGGCTAAGGTTATAGCTCAGTGGTAGAGCACTTGCCTCAAACGTGTGAGGCTCTGGGTTTGATCCCTCAGCACCACATAAAAATAAGTAAAATAAATAAAGATACTGTGTCCATCTTTTAAAAATCTTTTTAAAAAAAGAAATATGGATATTATCAAAAAAAACAGGATGGCAGTGGAAAATCTTCCAGGAGGGAGAAACTGGTAGCGGGAGAACTTGAATGTAGTAAGAAAAGGTAATAAATTCAGGAAATGCAACAAACTCCTGTAGTAGACTATGAGGGATGAGACTGTATGCCTAGTTCAATAACCAATATACACAGAAATTCAGAATGCAAATAGACTTTACAAAGTAATGTTCAAACATACCCTTTCAAGTAATGAGAGTGTAGCTTTTAGAGCACCTTCAGGTCGTCCAAAGGGAAAGCAATATCTTTAAAGACAAAAAGAAGGAACAAAAAAAATCAAACATTTAATACCCAAGAGGTAAATGATTCCCACTTATATTACTTGGCATTATTAGAAAACCACAGAAACAGCTTAAAATAGCATCATCTCATCCAGGAAAACTTTTAACTGCTAAAATTTACCTAGCCCTATGATTTAAAAGCTTTAAATAATAAAGGTATCAACTGTGATGAAAAAGTTGAGTTTTGATGAAGCATGTATTCAAAGAGGACACTCAATTAAAAAGAGCCTCAAGGGTCATTCACAAAGAGATAATTAATATGCACTACCTAATAATTTCTTGTTTTAAGGTTTGTTATTATTAAAGCTCTAGGAGAAAATGAAATGATTTCTCCCATTTCTTCCCATAATTAGTGTGTTTGGAGATGGAAACATTTGCACAAGTTCCCCATCCCCTTTGCTGATACTCTGCCTTGCTACCATGGTGTCTAATTCTTCTTTCTCCCTACACCACACAAACCCTCTGCACTTCATGGGTCAGCACAGTTATCTGTCCCAAGTATTTCTAGTCCCATGTATTCCAACTAAATAGCAACAACTGGAGTGCGGGCAGGTAATGGGGATGTTCTGAAATCAGGGTTAGAGGGGGCTAGGAGAAGGAGTGGACTTCTTTTAAAGTCAGTTGCCACCAGATGTTAACAGGTTCATTGCTCTTGACAAGGGAGTCCTTCTTCAGGTCAATTTCCACTTAAAGAGTTACTGAGTATCAGAGCTATTTCATCTGGCTGCAGCTCTTTGCTTGTTGAGCCAGATCCAGCAAAGCACCCTCTTTCCAGGACTGCCATGTCCCTCCTCAAGATCAAGGGCTACAGGCAGCTGGCTTTCCTTAGGCTGCCACCTTGTTCTGGCTTAGAAAGCTGCAAACTCATGACTTAGAAAAAAGTTTACTCATCTTCATGTCCTTTTCCATTATTTAGGGGCTTGGTGGACTTGTTTTCTCAGATGCAATAATGAAATAAATTTTTGCATACTATGATTCAAACAGGTTACCCCCCCCTGTTATTAACAAATTATTTAAGTATAATTTGTTTTATGCATATTTTTAAAGAAAAAGACTGATTCCTCTCTTTCTTTCTTTTAAAACAAAGCAGTAATTAAATTTATCTCAGGATTAGGTCTTAGGTTCATAAAACTTTCACTAGTCACAGATACATGCAAACTAATACTATATAAATTTAGTCACTTAACTTTTTTCCTTCAGAATACTGTTTATCATTATATTTACTGTTAAAATTTTCCTTAACCTTGCTTCTACTCACCCTTTTATTCTCCCCGCCTAAAATAAAGCCACAACTAATTTATTTTAATAGTTTTCTCTGTGCTGTGGTGCTTTTTTTTTTTTAAGAGCATTAGCAAATTAGCAAAGTAGCTTTAATCATTTTCTATACTATAAACTGTAATCCATGTTGAAATAAAACACAAATTGGGTTCTTGTAGTTCCCTCCCCCTGCTTAATCTTTTCAGTGCATTTGCATAATCCATCCATTGTCTTTCCTATTGTTTATTTCCACTAACCTGTGGGTGACACATTTTATGAATGGAATGTTACTGATCCCCAGATTACATTTAGCATTTCAGGACTCTGAGGTCCCACTGGGTATGTTCTGAATTAGCATTAGCTGCCCATGATGTGTAAGTAATTCAACACATTTACAGAGTACAAGTAATCCCGAATCAATAAAGTACAGAAAATAACTACACAGAAGCTTAATTAATCTTCACAAAACACATTTTAAAAGAAGGTAATCGTTTTGTTCTGCTTTTCAGGATAAATATTTGGGGTTTTTACTACTCTATCAGCTCTGTAATGGCAAGGCAAAGTGGAAAACACTCAATTACCAAATAAAATACAGCCATATTTAATAACTAATCTGAGTAAATTGAAGTCAACCTCATTCGAACTTTGGTAAATTAATCACAGATAAATGAGACTGTATAGACCTGCTCTATGATTAATCATATTCTTGTTTATTTTTAAAATTTTCAAAAATATATTTTTAGATATTGATGGACTTTTATTTTATTCATTTACTTATGTGGTGCTGAGAATGGAACCCCGTGCCTCACACATGATAGGCAAGCCCTCTGCCACTGAGCCACAACCCCAGCCCTTCATTTTCTTGTTTATTTTTAAAGTATACTATTTATTTTTATCAAATTTATGTATGCATGTAATCTAAAGAGAAAACTTCTTCTGACAGTCTTTTATTATGAAAAATAGAAGTCTTTTATGTTTGTTGCACACACCCTAAATAATTTGTGCATTTCTAGAGGAAAACATCTCAGTCTTTAAGTTGACATCCCTAAGTTGCACACTAATATTTTTACTTCTTGATTTTTAGTTTTATATATTATCCTAGCTTCCCACTGCAGTAGAGAAGCCCTTAGTATTTATTTTTCTTCCTTCTTTCCTTCCTTCCTTTCTTTCCTCCTCCTCCTTCTTCTTTTTCTTCAGTGTTGGAGATGAAACCAGGGCTTTGCAACACTAGGCAGGTGCTCTACTACTGAGTCACATTCCTCAGCACTGCATCTATTTTTTAAAATAGCTTTATTTATAGGTGTGTCATACAATGAACTGCACACATTTAAAGTACATAATTTGGTTAAGTTTTGTCATACTCATACACACATACACATGAACATGCATGCATGAGGGTGCGACACACACACACACACACACCCCCTTGTGAAACCATCACTGAAAGCAAGGTGATTTCTGGCCCCTGAATATTTCCTCACAGCCCCAGAAAAACCACTGATTGACTTTCTGTTATTTGGTTGGTTTGGATGTAAGGAGAAATATACAGTATGTGCTTTTTGGGAGAGAAGACCATATTGGACCCCAAACTATACTTCTTAGGGCCTGGTTTCTTTCCCTCAGCATAATTTTAATATTAATGCACTCTGTTATATGTTTCTATAGTTCATTCCCTTATACTGCTGAGTGGTATTCCAAAGCATGGAACATACTGTTTATCCATTTCTTGTTGATAGGTATTTGGCTTGTTTATATACTTTGTTTATTATGAATAATGCTGAACTGAGCATTCATATCAAAGTCTCTGTGTAGACATAGGCTTTCATTTCTCTTGGAGTGAAATGAACAGGTTCTATGATAGGTGTTTAAAGTTCTAACAATCCGCTGGACTAGTTTCCAAAGAAGGTTGTACTATGACGTTTCTATAGCTAGCGTTTCAGAGTTCCACACTGGCGATTCCAAAACATTTGGTGGTTAAAAAATTTCACATTGCTCATTTATGCTTCTTTTTTTCTTGGATTAGATACCATTAGATACCATTCATCCATCTGACCTCCAAAACATTTTTCACAACTCTTTTGTTTGCCATTTCCTCCTCTCTTACTCTTGCTGTTCTTGTGGGTTTATGCCTTCTTGAGAAATACTGTTCTGTTGTTTCAGTCAGATTGTGTCAGGACACTAAGCCAGACCTGTGTTTAATGTGTCATCTTTTGTTTCTGTCAGTCTGCCATCTTTGACCAGAAATTCTTCATTTCTGTTTATTTGGCCTTATTATGTTTTCTGAAATTCATTTCTAGAATATCATTGGGTTAAACAGACAAATTCCTATAGAAGAGCTGTGAAGTTACCATGCTTCTTTATCATGAGTTCACAAGCAGTTCTTATTTTTTTTTTTTTAATTTTAACATAAGTAACTAAGAAAGAGAATTTGGTAGAATTATAACAATAGTCCTAATAGATAATTTTAGTAATTATTTCTCTAAATTTGCTTACACGATCACCTAAAACTTCTTCCATTTCATTTCAGTATCCTTTCTTCTTATCTGGTCTTCCATAAACTCAAGAAAGACAAAAACTGGTAAAATTTATACAAACATTATAAACACCCCTCCCCCAAAAAAACCTCTACAAAATTAACCCCAAATGTCTAGAGCAACTAATTTCAATTCTGTCCTCTGTACACCAAACAAACAAATGTAAAAGGGATAGCAGACTACATCTTTAGAGATATTAGCAAAGAGGATGTACCAATAAAAGTAGTAGGGAAACTGTAGGGAGCTGTAAAAGAGAAAACAAATACAATAAATGATGTGGACACTACTGTCCCTTGCCTCTTACTACATAGATCCTTGGCAGCAGTGTGAGGGACTTGAACTTTCCTGGTGCAAGGTTCCAATTAATCCAAGTCAGCCATATTGACCTACTTGAGTATCAGCAAGTGATTGAAGCATCCAGTGCATGAATGAGCTTTCTTAGGCTACTGGTTTTGGTTCAGCACTAGGTCTGTATCTATTTAGGACAAATGATACCTAAAATAGGGTTTGTTAGGATATTCTAAGGAACCTTTCATGATCTTGAGAACCACAGACTATACCAGCTTTTGCTACTTTCTTTCAAATGCAGTGGAATGTATGAATATGAGGCTGAGAAATGCTGTAGTATTCTTGCTGGCAGTCTGGGGATGAAGTTAGTTGCTCCACAAAGGAGGATAATAAACAAGCTTATCTGAAAGCCTACCCTGCCCGACCTATATGCAAGTGAGCATATATGTTTGTTTTTTTTTTTTTTAAACCAGTTTGCAGGAAGGACTGTAGTAACTTGCAATTGTAACTTGAGGTATAGACTATTACTGATAAAGTATATAATCCATTGACTGGTGAGCTCCATCCTAATAAAGGCAAAAAAGGAAAAAGTTACATTTCTTTTCACTAAAAGAAATGTAACATCCATTTACAGAATTCTTCCCTGCCTAAGAAATAACCCTTTCAGTAACAGTGAATGAAGAAACAGATCCTTGCCTATATAAAAATCTTTCTAACTGCATTTAAAAAAAGTAAACTCAAGAAGAATTTTATGCAGAGAATTAACTCTCAAGCCCACAACTTGAATTCAGCTATGCTACTGAGAACAGTGTTTTCTGATCTAAGTATGCTGGCCTCTGGGATGGAATAACTCTCCAGTGGAGGACTGTTCCATGAATTACATATCTAAATCCAGAACTAAATAACTGACTCTAACAAACCTTCCTTTATCCATGTACCCTAAGATACCGGCTCCAGCTGAAAATCACTAATGTAAGAGAATATATATATATATATATATATATATATATATATATATATGGCAGTTTTTTCAATAAATTAACATGAAATGATTCCATATCACAAAAAGGTATCACAGCAAACATGTTATAAGACCCAGCACATTGACATGGCAACATTTTACAGGATCAAATAATAAGAGTGGTAGAAAAAAAAATATATTGGCATATTTGTGTTTCTAACTGTCAAGTTCTTTTGACAGTTAACTAAAGTAAAGGAGAAAAATATTATCAAAATATTTATCTTTCACTCTGTAAATGTTTCTTAGTATTAAAGTTAATATTTTTATTTTCTTTTTAATTTTGAGTAAGAAATTGTGATAGGCACAGGGACTCATGTTCTCACAATCTAAATACAAATATCATTAATGACTGAAGCACTAATTACAGAGTATGTCATTACTCTGTGATAAGTGACAAGTGAAGATTCAGACAATAACTGCTGAGAGACTCAGGAACATTCTTTGCTGGAACAATTGAGAAAGGCTCACTATGGAGGCAGAACTTGGGACACAGAGAGGAGGAGGGATGGTCACCAGAGCTGGAGGAAAAAGCCTACGCAGGATGAAAAATACCAAGGTGAGCAAGAGTACAGTGGGTTAGTGCTGGGGATGGACTTACCTGAGAGTGGTTGAAATTGAATGGCAGGCTGGGAAGCCAACCATAGACTAAAAAATGCAACTCATACCCTGTAGGCCATAGGGATTAATGATTTTTCTTGAGCAATGGCAGAAAGATAAAATAAACAATTTAGAGGGGAATGTAGGGTTGAACAAAATTCAAAAATAAAACTTGTATTGATGAATAGGATATATACCTGAAATGGCTTATCTGATTTTCTAAAAGGGAAGAGAGTCTGTCTTTTATTTCCTCAAATTTTTCCTTTTCTTCTACTGAAACTGTTCCAATTCCATCCGGCCTGGAAAAAAAAATCAGAGTCAGTAATTTGTATTGGTAAGTTACTTTTATGTAGTACACACACGCACACACACACACACATACCCTACAAATCTAAATGATTAAGAAAAGGTATATTGGTCCACAGAATACATATTAGTTTCAATCAGAGTAGAAATTTATTGGAGGTATTTGTAGCCATTTGCTTAATGTTTTGACCCAAAATGAATGGAATGAAATTATTTTCTTTTAGACAGACTTCAAGGTAAAGATGACAATAAATATTTTCCATATCTTCAGAAAACAATAGCTAGTCCTTGAAAATGCCGCAAAACGTGTTTGATAGTGATACCAAACATTTGACCAATTAAATGAATGTCCCCTGAATGGAAATATAAAAAATAACGAATATAAGGCAAAATACCTTAACTGTTCTCTTCTGAAAAGAAAGTAACCCAACATGATATATATTAGAGATTTAATTTTAATTGTTTCAAGAAACAAAATTTTTATAAGAAATTTTGGATACATATGTAAGTTTACTGCTTTATTTTTCTTATTTAAATATATGGGCATATAAATATTGGAATAAGAATATATACAGAGAAAAAGACTTTCTTTTCAAGATTTTTTGTTTAACTAAATAACCTTATAATATCAGTATGAGTTTTCATTAAGATTTTCAAAAGTAAGTATGAAGACTGAAATATTTTAAAATATAATGGGAAGCAGTATGGAGATTCCTTGGAAAACTTGGAATGGAACCACCATTTGACCCAGCTATCCTCGTCCATCTATACCCAAAAGACTTAAAAACAGCACACTACAGGGACACAGCCACATCAATATTTATAACAGCACAATTCACAATAGCTAAACTGTGGAACCAATCTAGATGCCTGCCCTTCAGTAGATGAATGGATTAAAAAATGTGGCAAATATATATAATGGAATATTACTCAGCAACAAAAGAGAACAAAATCATGGCATTTGCAGGTAAATGGAAGCAGTTGGAGAAGATAATGCTAAGTGAAGTTAGCCAATTCCCCAAAAAACAAATGTTGAATGTTTTCTCTGATATAAGGTAACAACTCATAGTGGGGTAGTGAAAAGGAGCATGGGAGGAATAGATGAACTCTAGATAGGACAGAGGGGTGGGAGGGGAAGCGGGGGGGGGGGGGCAAGGGGTTAGCAATGATGGTGGAATGTGATGGACATCATTGTCCAAAGTACATGTATGAAGACATGCATTGGTGTGAACATACTTTATATACAGAGATATGAAAAATTTTGTTCTATATGTATAATAAGAATTGTGATACATTCCACTGTCATGTATTTAAAAATAAAAGCAATTAAAAAAGAATTAAAAATATAAAACACAGCTAAGGGGGGTATGGGGACAGGAAGGATAGTAGAATGAATTGGACATTATAATCTATATGCATATATGATTAGATGACCTATTAACTCTACATCATGTACAACCAGAAGAATGAGAAGTTATACTCATTTTTGTATGATGCGTCAAAATGCATTGTACTGTCATGTATAACTAATTAAAACAATACAAAAAAAATCTAATAGCAGGGACTTAAATTTATTCTGTATCAATTTAAGGTTTTGGTTGTATAGCTAGTACCCCAAATTTTGAACCTGTAATTAACTATCTCTGTTGGCACAGAAGAAGTAAACATATTATCGTGTATTCATTTCAAACTGTTTATTTATTGTACAACAAAATGAATCTTTTGCATTTGACAACTAACAACAGATATCTTCTCTCATTAGTTTAAAAACAAAGAAAAAGCTTAAAATAATGAGATTTTAAATTCTATATTCCCATTGTGTATGTATACATACACACATATGTGTATGTATACACATACATACACACATTATATATGTATGTATACTCACACAGTTTTATATACCTAAGTGTTTATGTACATATATTTGTGTATATTAAATATCCAATTAGTATAAAGCAATTAATTTTTAAAGTTGTATCTGAATCCCACTAACATGATGACTTGTATTCTTATCAAAGCATCATTTCAGTATGAGGATTTTTTTTCCTAACACAAAGCAAAAATGCTGTCAGAATTTATGCTCTGAAAACATTTCTTTCAATTATATTTCATTTCTAATATAGGGAAATATCAGTTACATTATTTTACATTCACAATAATACACCAATCACAATAACTCCTTCAAAATGCATCTAGAATATTAACTATGGAAAAACTAAAAACTGGTCTTTCAAAAATTTTTAGGAAGGAGAAAAAAAATCCAACATTTAAATTATGAAGTTAATGAACTGTGGGCTAATTTCAGTGTTTTATGTTAATTTAGAAATGGATTTTTTTGAAATCAACTCCCATCTAACAAATCTTAGCATAAAACTAATGCCAACTTATGAATAAGCACTGATAATGATCAGTGATCACAAATAGATGCCTCAGAGTTCTATGTAATCATCAATCAGGGAATTTAGGCATTCAGATAAAGACTGGACCTAAATGACATTATTACATAGCAATAAAAACTAATAAACTTATAGGAGGTTATTTTACTAAACATGACTATTCAAACTTGATAAGAAAGAGCAAATAACTTATCCCTGCTATTCTGATGATTGACACTATCCCTTAGCTTAGCTCTCTGGTAGGTGCCATAAGGTTAGAGTTGAGTGAATTTTCCTGTTTGGTTGAAATGTCAAATGAAATCATGATCTACCATGATGGAGTAAGTTTTCCTGTCATATTGAACTTCACTGGGGCACACTGTCTAACCAATGGAAGGGAGCCGGGATGCCGATGATGATAGGTCTAGGAGATAAGTCAGGGGATGCTCATTTTTGTCAAGCTTCACTAAGACAAATACTCCTGCATATAAGGAAGGCCCATCATTTTACTGAGTTAATTACTGATCTAGCTACAAATCTGACAGGTTAAATACCACATTTAACAACTTGGACTTGCCTTTACTGACATATCCATATTTTGGCATACTGCCTTTAGGAGCCTAAGTACTAAATATAAAGTTGTTGAAGTGGCCTTGTGATATAAAAGATTGGGTACAAATAGCAACTTTGTTGCAATCAAGGCTAAAGGAAACAATTTCTCCTACAATTCTTGCCAATAAATGTGAACACTTATGTCATCAACATTTTTCTTATCACTGGCATTAGTAAAACCAAACAGCAATTATCAATTACAGAATTCTAAATGTGCATCTGGCACTGTGCTGTTTCATATGCAGAATAGTATAGAATGTTCATAGAAATCTTTTTCCAGTTTCCAGGAGAGGAAGGCTGAGGCTCAGAGGGGTTCAAATATATTCCTAAGGTTACATAGCTGGAAAGTGCAGAACATGGACTGGAACCTAAGTCTTTGCATTCCAAAGTCAGAACTCTTAGTGTTTACTAAGTTATCTTAGAGCTTGCTATAAGCTCTTAGGGTTTACTCTCTTTCCCCATATTTTCATGGAAAATAATGAAAAGCAAAAATAATTTTAAAAATCCTGTTAAGCCATGGAAAGTATGTATGAGAAACAATATGGTAGAAGTATTTTAAATATTCTTTTTTACATCAGACCTTTTCTGTATTTCTTGCATAAGGTGGAATACAAGTAAATTTTAAACTAAGATTCGCCCATTGAGTCAATGATTCAGCAGTGTGAGAACACTGCTGAACATAGTGTGGTTTGTGGCTAAGATTGATATTTAGGCTAAGGTTAAATGGATGGAAATTCACCCAAGGGAGCCTGGGTATTGTGCATAAGATAATAATCAGTGTTGGTTTCTGAGATGGGCAAAGTCACAATGGAGTTAAGTTGACAGATTATCCATAATAGGCACTCTATGGTGAGTGGATCTGTGAGATGAGTCAGCTAAAGAAGACCAAGTACCAAGGAGTGGCTGCAGAAATGTGGTGAATACAATACAGATTTGGATTATAGTATTAATACCTGTATGATTTAGCATGAAGGAGCAAGTGCACATCAATTTAGGAGAAAAAAAATGACTTTTTTCTTATTATTTAAAAATATTCCAGAGTCATTCACTGGATATATCTTACAATAAGTTATAGTTCCCTAGCCTTTAAAAAATAACCATATCAAAATGGAAAATAAATCGTATGTTTATTAAACACTGAAGAGTCAAAGAATGTCAGTGAAATACATGAAATTGACTCAACTCAGCTGGCTGTGTCTCGTGTGTTTTCTCATATAGTACTGCAGGGTTACACACGAAAAGAACTTGCCATTGCTAAAGGAATATAGGGTTCTAGTATTATGAGTGAATGCCTGTCCCACATGTAAAGAAAATTTTGTGTATATTATCAACTACAGAACAGATTCAATAAACTGTAGTTGTATTTATATAAAGAAGACCTTAACAATGGAAATCCTAAAATTTGTTCTTTTATATGTACTTGCAGAAGCCTTGAGAGAAACTTCAGGTAGTTATATTTTATGAGTAGTTTTATTATATGCAAAGTAAAAGAGATTTTAAAAGGATAGTTTATATGATCTTAGTTTAGAAATTAATTTCTGTCATGTCTACTTCTAAAACATCAGAACCTGATCACCCCTATCACTTCTACTGCTGCTTCTCCGGTTCCCTACCCATCAGCTTTCCCCTAAGTACTTCTGTGGCCTCCTTGGTCTTTCACTCAGCACTTTTCTTTGCCAAGTACTGGTAATGCACCACAGTAAGATTCCTGGAGCGCATATCCAATCACAGTCCTTCTTGGCTCAAAGGTCTGTAATGGTGGCGCTCCACGTAAAAGTCAAAACCTTGACACAGGTCCATAAGACCTTATATGAGTTTTGCTCTTCACACCAACCCGGCTGACCTCATCTAACCCCTCACTTGCTCCGTTCATTCACCCTTGCCTCCTACCTGGTCCCCCCATAAGCAGCATGGCCTAGCCTTGGGGCTTTTGCAAATGCTGGTTCTCTGCTTGAGAGCTCTTCCCTTGGTGTATCCACGCTACTTGCCTGACTAATGATAACAAGGTTCTCTCTAACCATCATAAGAAGGTGTCATTTCCTACTTCCATACCCCTTCTTTCCTTGGCTCTGCTTTTTTGCTGGCTATTGTGTATACAGTCACTATCCAAAGTAATATATTTACTTATTGTCTGCCTCTTTTGTGCTGTATCCCTAGCATCTAGAATAGGGGCTGGCATATTGTTGATGCTCAATGCAAATAAGCGGAGGGAACAAATGAGTAGTATTTAGCATATAAAAATATCAGTTATATAAGATTATAGTAACTTATGAATTATTTACATGCCTAATTGTGATTACTGCTTACTAACACAATGTAAGTTATTTGGAACATTTTTTAACATATAACTTCATGTAGAATGGGAAATTTGGTCAAAACCAAACACAAGCAGGAATTGTAGTTTAGTATTCTGGACAAAAAAGTCACTGACAAAAGACAGGGTGTCTTTACACTTAGCAAAACATTTCTATTATTTAGTTGCCACTGTAGTTAGTAACAAAATAATTTACTTTAAATCTCAAGAATACCATTTTTCTTCTGAGATAATACAAAAATAATGCCTCTTGGACATTAATAAAAAGACCATGTTAAAATTAGTTCTTTAAAATCCTAACTTAAAAGACCAATTTTTCTGATGCAAATATTTTTTTTTTAAAGAGAGAGTGGGGGGGGGAGAGAGAGAGAGAGAGAGAATTTTTTTTTTAATATTTATTTTTCAGTTCTCGGCGGACACAACATCTTTGTTGGTATGTGGTGCTGAGGATCGAACCCGGGCCGCACGCATGCCAGGCGAGCGCGCTACCGCTTGAGCCACATCCCCAGCCCCTGATGCAAATATTAATTGAGGTAACTCTTTGACTGATAATGAAATATTAAAGTGGTTCTAATGAGAAGGAAGGGTATTCTTACAGATCAAGATTTAATATTTTCATTTTTTCCTACAATTATCGAAATTGCAAGATTCCAATAAAAGTAGAGTGCTCTCTGTGAGAAATTTAACAAGTGAACAAATAATAAAATATGAATTACAAGTAGATAAACTTCTTTTAGCTACAGATAAAGAAGTTATGGCTTGGAACTTGCTTCTGGTGTTAAATAATAAGCAACTGAACAGTACATGCAGTTGTCTTTGTTAATTGTACTTCAAGAATCTGTACAATAGAACCTTCTGTCACTCATGCTTAATAGCCTGACCTTGCATCTGCCTATGGGTCATGTTCTGATTTTAGAGCGGCCATCACATATACACGTACCCATGTGCGTGCGTGCATGCGTGCATGCATACACACACACAGTACTTTTATTGAAAGGCAAATGCATTAAAAATAGCTCATGAAGACGCTATTTATTAATTTAAAAAAATATCTCCAAGAGCCAAAGTATAATTTGTTATTCATTGATATTGTATATTAAGGCATATTAAAACAAGTGAACAAAATCTGTTACATATAATGTGTCTTTCATCTCAATTGCCAATTCTTCCTGCCACAGTGTAACATAAACTCTAAACTGAGAAAAATGCTTTAAAAAGCTAACTCAGGAACAAATGGATATACATTATGAATCCTTTTTCAATTATCTCTGGTGGCTTCTGGGGTTGAACAGATAAATTATTTTCTACAAAGGTAAAGGACAATTGCATTATAGTTCAACATAGGAGAATAAAGGGTAAAAAAAAAACTGGGTTGAGAAATTAGGCATTTGAATTTATAAGAGAAAATATCAATGAGGAATCTGCTTAAATACTCAAATATGAGCTAACTTGGTTGCTTCACTCAACACACTTGAATAGTTTGCAGTTCATATAGTTTTATAATTCCTTTTTATAGTACAATAAAAGTTTCAGAGGGCTATGACATCAGTAAAAATCAATTTTGGCATGTTTAATATTCATTAATTTTGAATAAATTTGGGTAAAGACAACTTATTGGCTGTTGGCATCTTCTAAAACACGTTGTAAGGAAAAAGGACCCTATGATATGCTTTAAGAAAATGGGCTGAATGGCACAATATATTTTAAATTTCTTTTTTTATTAGTGCATTATAGTTATACATGATGCTGGGGTTCATTTTTGACACAATTATAAAGTATGGCATTTAATTTGCTCCAGTCAGTCCCCAGTACTTCCTCTTTCCCTTCTCTCCTCCCTCTCCCTGTTCCTTTTTTTTAATATTTATTTTTTTAGTTTTTGGTGGACACATCTTAATTTTATTTTATGTGGTGCTGAGGATCGAAACCCAGCGCCCTGCGCATGCCAGGAGAGTGCGTTACCGTTTGAGCCACATCCCCAGCCCTCCCTGTTCCTTTTCCCCCTATTCTATGGGTCTTTATCTACTTTAATTTCTTTTTTTAAATTATTGCATTAGAGACACACATAAGAGGATTGAACCCAGGGATGCTTCACCACTAAGCTATACCCCCTCCTCTTCTTATGTTTTATTCTGACAGGGTCTCACTAAATTGCCCAGGCTGTCCTCAAATTTGCTATCTTCTAGCTTTAACCTCTTGAATAGCTGGGATTGTGGGCAGGCACCACTATGTCCAACCCTAAATAGCTTTTTTTTTTTTTTGGTACCAGGGATTGAACCCAGGGGAGTTTAACCACTGAGCTACATCCCCGATCCATTTTTATATTTTACTCATCACAGTGCCAATGAACATTTTTTCTACCATGGAAAATGATGACATCTTTTGTGGGGATTTTCTTACTCACTTTAAGCTGGATGGCTTTTACACACTTGAGGGATACATACATGTATCCTTAGTTTTAAAATCTCGAGGAGTCTGAATCGCAGCAGGTACAGAGTGCTCAGGAAGCTTGTGGGTTGAATGAATACACCAGAGCTTAATACTCTATAGAACATTCTGGTTAAGCTAATGAGACAGACTTTATTTCTAACTCCCTCTTTCCTCTCACAACTCAGTAGGTAAGTTTGTTTGACCTGGAAGTGCAGCGATTAGTGGTAAAAGATTAATTTGCAAACAATGAGTAGACAAATGCCAAAGTTCATGGTACTTTTGACTTTCTTACACGCTTCTTTTTACCTGCCTTCTGCTCTGAGGAATGTACGACATCTTGGCCTCCTCCAGAGAGTGAGAAGGGGAGAGACACCTAGAGGGTGGTATTTCTGAATTGTCAATTCTGCCTGCAGCACAGCAGGTAAAAGTCACTTTGCACTTCGTGTATTTCCCACCAATATCCATTTGTGAACAGAATGGAAAGGAGAGGAAGTCACAGCACGAGAATAAGAAATGGTGGAAGATGATGAGGGAGCAAACAATCATCTCTTCTCTTTTGTTTCCTAATCTCTAACACCTCCTATTGTTTTAATCAGAATGACCTATCATTTGGATGGTCATATATGGTCATGCGATCATGATTAGTGTCCTGCTACTTCCCCTGAAGTTTATAATATCCACAAGATATTAATTCTATTCTTATTTGTTCATGAGATAGAAGAAACAGATTTTCTATAAGAATATATTTTAGAAGATGAACATTTGAAATTATATTCTCTATTTTTTACAAGTAATTCTCCTCTGAACTCCTATCCTTATTTGTATTTTATATTGCATTTTTATTCCATTGTAGAGTTTATAACAGAGTAGATACTTCTAATATGAGAGTGATAATCTGACTTGAAGACACAAGATCTTTGACTCCATCTTTGTGCTGTGCTAAGGGTAGCAAGACATGGATAGCCAGCCTCTTCTAGGACAGAATGGACAAATGTTCTTGGCCTAACCCAAACTAAGGTCACTACTCTACACGGCTCTAGAACTCAAGAGAAACAAAATACTGAGAGGAATTTAAAATAAAAATGAAAAGAATTAAGGTTGGTTCTCTTATATAAATATCACTGTCTGTCCAATATCTAACATTATATCTTTTAAAAAAGAACATGTGATGTTAATTAAAGGACTTCTACACATGTAAATTTGAAAGAAGAAACTTGGAAAAATAATGATAAAGATAAAAATTTCCTATAAATGTCCTATATATTGAGAAAGGACTGGTAAGACCATTTTATAAATATCATTCTGGTCTTAATTCTGTATATCTATAGACATATTGTGTATTCTGATGCATAATCTGAATTCTCAACTTTTTTTGCATCATTTAAATATTCCAATGTGCCTTCTAATGGAAAAATATTTTATTATATGGATGTGCCATAATTTGTTAATTCAGTTCTCTATTAGCAGTAGCACAGACTCTTTCCCCTCTTTTTTCTATCATAAATAGTGTTTTAACAATTTCATACCTGGTTATTTCCTTAAGATAAATTCCTGGAAGTGTAATACCAAGTTGAATGCATGATATTTTCAGGTATTTGATAGATATTAGAAAGTTGCTTTTTCAAAGAGCTCTTAGTCTACACTCTGACCTTCAGTGCATGAAATTATTAATTTCCCTGTGACCTCATCAACTGTGGTCTTTACCATGTGGTACAGTTTTTAATTTTATAAACTGAAATGGGTGAAAGTAAGTGAAAAAGAAGATGTCATAGCTGAAGAGAGCTGAGATAGAGTAAAGGTTGGCTCACTGTGGCCCACATTTGCGTCTGTAGCAAAACTTCTCTTCCACAAGCTACACTCTTATTCCTACACAATCCATGATGCCTTCCTCCTGACAATGGAAGAGTTGAGGAGTTGTAACAGAAAGCCCAAGACTTGCAAAGTCCAAAATATTTACTATGGTCACTATGTGGCTCCTTACAGGAAAAAAAAAAAAATGTGTCAACTCCTGACCCCAAAGGCAAACTGCAAACATTAAACATTGTCCAGAAGGTAGCTAGAGAAATAAGCATATGGAACATATGTCAGTCACATTAAGACACACAGGAGAAAACATGCTTAAGATATGGGTGATTGTAGTTTCAGAGGAGAAGAAAAAGCTGGAGAAGTGAAGCTATTTAAAAAGATAACAATATCCCAGAACTGATGATGAATATGAACCATAACTCAATCAAATCTCAATCAGCGTAAATAAACAGAAATATACACTTACTCATGTAGATTAAAAAACCACACATATCCTTATTAGAATGAATGAAAAGAAATATGCACAAAGATGCATTATAATGAACCCACAAAACACAAAACAAAATAATTTCTGGAGAGAAAAAAGACAAATTACCCTCAAAAGAATGGCAGGCAAATAGTCTTCCAAACTGCAACACAGGGAGTCAGAAGAAAATGCAGCAAGATCTTCAAAGTTCTAAGTAGTCATCAATTTAGAAGTGTATAACCAGCAAAAATGAGGAGACAAAGGCCATCCAAAGAAAAAAAAATCCCTATCTATGGGAGCACCCTTTGGAAATGTCAAAGAATGTGCTTTAGGACCAAGAAAGCCAATTACTAAACCTAGGCAATAAAACCCGTATCTAATTTGTAGGATTGGAATAAACAGAAATGATGCAGGTGAAATATGAAACCCTGTAAGTATGTGAGCCAGGAAGAGAGATGGAAATGAAATGTTCCACAGTCCTGTACTATTTAGAAGGAGAAAAAATTTTCTGATCAGTATATGATTTTAAAATTTCAGCAATGTGCCTGTATGTAACTGTAGGAAAGTATAAACTGTTAAGAGAAAAAAAATACACTAAATAACCTTAATAAAATAAAAAGGAAGAAGAAAACACAAAGTTTATAAAACATAAGTCAAAAAAGAAAACCTAAATTAAAATTGTAGAAATGAATTAGCGTTTATCAACATATGTGATAAGAAATTGACTGAACTAAGAAATTGTCTTCTTGAACAATTAAATCAAAATTTAATTTACTCTAATAAAAAATTTAGTTTATTTATAAATATCTAATTTATAAAATACAAGCACACAGAAAGTCTGTAAAATATCAGACAAATACCATCTAGATTGGGCGTGGTGGTGCATGCCTATAATTCCAGCCACTTGGGAGGCTGATGCAGGAGAATTGAGAGTTCAAAGCCAGCCTCAGCAACTCAGTGAAACCCTGTCTCTAAATAAAACATGAACTAGGGCTGGGGATGTGGCTCGGGGATTCAGTGTCCTGAGTTTAATCCCCAGTATCAAAAAAAAAAAAAAAAAAAAGGGTGGGGGGGAATATACAAATAACCATCTAAATAACTTTACTGCAAAAATCATTATTTATTATTATAAAGGTCATTATATAGTGATAATAATTTCCATTCTTCAGAAAGATTTAATAATTTCAAGCTTGAATGTGCCTAATGAAACCGCCTCAAAATATACAAAAGCTGATAGAAATAGAAGGAAGAAACCACCTGAGCTATGGCTAATCTCCTCTCACCCTGGTTATGACTCCTACAAGTCAAGATAGACAAAAAAATTAGGGTTTAGATTTGAGCCACATAAATCCTACTTGCAATGCACCAAGGAAAAAAATATGTAAATATTTTCAAGCAATATTAAACAGTCACAATATTTGACACATACTTGGCCATAAAGAAAATCCTGGAATAACTAGTATCACACAGACCACACATTCTCTGAACACAAAATATTAGGTCAGAAATCAATCCTCAAGAAAAAAAGCCATAAATGTGTTATATTCTTAGACAATTTAAAATTTACTTATAAATAATTCCATATTGAAAAAGAAAATTGTACATATAAGGTGTATGTATATAGTAAAAGCCATATTTAGGAGAAATTCTAGTGTTAAATGCTTATATCAGAATAGAAGACATAGGGTAGGAAAAACATAACTCAAGAAGGTAGAAGCAGAGAATAAGATGAAGTTTAATGAAGTGTTGGGCCACACAATGGGAGCTTAGGGGAACTTTTTCGGATGGTGAAACTGTTCTGTCTGGCCACGAGGTGGTGGATGGGTGATGGGGCCTTCCTCAAAACCAATAGAACTGAAAGAATTACACAGCACTGGAAATGAGCTTTATGGTATACAAACCTAAAAAAAGAGAAAGGTCAAAAAATACATAAAAAATGTTCAACATACTTTATATACGGAGATGTGAAAAATTGTGCTCTGTATATATAATAAGGATTGTAATGCATTCTGCTGTTGTTGTGTATTAAAAAATAATAAAAAATCAATAAAAAATGTTCAACATCTCTAGCAATTAGAGAAATGCAAATCAAAAGTACTCTTAAGATATCATCTTACTCCAGTCAGAATGGCAATTATCAAGAATACAAGCAAAATTAAGTGTTGGTGAGGATGTGGGGGAAAAGGCAGAATCATACAATGCTGACGGGACTGCAAATTGGTGTGAATACTACGGAAAGCAGTATGGAGATTCCTTGGAAAATTGGAAATGGAACCACCATTTGACCCAGCTATCCCTCTCCTCGGTCTATACCCAAAGGACTTAAAAACAGCATACTACAGGGACAAAGCCACATCAATGTTTATAGCAGCACAATTCACAATAGCTAAACTGTGGAACAACCTAGATGTCCTTCAACGGATGAATGAATAAAGAAAATGTGGTTTATGTTCACAATGGAATATTATTCAACATCAAAAGAGAATAAAATTATGGCATTTGCAGGTAAATAGAGTTGGAGAATATCATAGCTATGTGAAGTAAGTCAATCCCAAGAAACCAAAGGCCAAGTGTTCTCTCTGATAAGTGAATGTTGATCCATAATGGGGAAAGGGTAGTTTGTGGGGAGAATGGAGGAACTTTGATTGGACAAAAGGGAGGGAGGAAAGGGGAGGGGGCATGGGAGCAGGAAAGATGGTGGAATGAGACAAACATCATTACTGTAGGTACATGTATGACTGCACAGAGAAATTAAAAGTTGTGCTCCATTTGTGTAAAATGAATCAAAATGCATTTTGCTCGCATGTATAACTAATTAGAACAACAACAACAAAAAGACATTAACAAAAAAAAAAAAAAGAAAGAAAAAGAAAGCAAACCAACAGTATATAAACCAGGACATCGTGAGATCCCAGGATGGAATTCATATTGTAATAAATGTATGATAGAACCTCAATAAAGAGGAGGGAAGAAGACTGCTGCCTTATTCAACTTTGAAAAATAGCATTTCAACTGCAAACAGGAAGGCTAATGACTAAAGAACTGTATTCAAGTGCTAAACTCCAGGTGGCAAATTCTGAACTGCTTTGATGCATACTGGAGCTAAACATATGAATAAGCAGATGGTGGGTTTTTCACTGTTGAGAAGTTACAGATAGTAAAGAAAGGTAGGCTGAAAGGAATGTTGTGGTCCTGGATGAGGTCTAGCTCTTATTTCTGTTCATTGGTAACCCGATATGTCTAACATGCACTGAAAAGTTCCTTGTGTGCTGTCTCTTCCTCTGTGATTTATTTTCAATGGGTTCTTGTATCCAGTGTTTCAGAAAAACAAAACAAAACAAAACAAACAAACAAACAAAAAACAGGAATTGCTTGGCATAAATAGAAAACAAAGGAAATTGATCAAGCAGCCTTGTTAAATAAGATGCATTCTATCTACTTTCCTTTGATAATGAAATTCCTGGCTCTTGCTTTTAGCTGTCTTTGTTACTCCTCCACTAGGCCTATAATGCTCCCCCAATAACACTGGTGGGAGAAAGAGGCCTCAGAAAATCACAGTGCCTGAAATTCATCTATCATAAATTGCTCTTTGACACTCTCAAAGTCTGCTTGATCACTATGAGTCTAAGAACAATTCCCAGATGTTATTTTAACTAACAGTAAGAATCTCCAATCTGAAGTCTGAAATCCAAAATGCTCTGAAATCCAAAACTTTTATAGCACCATGACTCAACCAGTAAAGTTTATTCAAATACTCCAAAATCTGATAAACTTCAAGATCTGAAATGCTTCTGGTTCCAAGCATTTTGAAAAACAGATGTTCAATGTTTACACTGTACAGAAAATATTACCACTTCCCATTTAAGCAATGATTTATCATCAACAGAGTATTTATATCATCTAATATCACCTATTTAGGAACCATAGCGGGTAGGTGCCTTTGACATTATTACAATTAACAGATGAGAAACTGAGGCTCAAACAGATTAGCACCAATTTTTTTAAGGTCAAATAGCTCTTAAGTAGAAGAGCTGGAACAAGAACACAGATGATTGGATCCCTAGCTCAGTGCTATTTCCAACATGCCAAATCTCTTCTCTTCCCTACTTTCTTTCTGCTTTTGTTGTAGAAGCCATAATTATTTTGCTTCAGTATTGAAACTGAGGTTATCAAAGAATAAAAAAAATCCCTTTGTGGCACTGCTTGTGTATACTTAGCGTATAGAATGGAATCTATCAGATCTGCCACATTGCATGAGGATACATTGCTTAAGCCTACCTTCCCCAGAGTGAGCCTCTATATTTACGATTAGTGTGGCATTTGTATTGAAGTCACATATCTAAGACCAGAATTAAGAAGTAGTAGTGAAAACTTTTGGTGATCCTATTTGATGCAAGGTCTATGATTTTACTCAAAAATGTACCACTGTTTCTCGAGTTAGGGGCAGGAAGTTGACACACTGTGAACTGATAGTCAAGAGGAGACACCTGTACCTGGGAAGTTGTAGGTATCCTGATGTGAGGATTTGCCCAATGCCCTTTAAGACTGCCACCACTCTGTAGTATAACCTGGAATCCACCGAAAATAGAGATCATTTTATGTGTACTCCAAACATGTTGTATTCCTTATTCTCCACTCGAAAGCTGGCACATCTGAGCAGGCCTTTGTCAGGCAGGCGGCAGCTCTAAGATGGCCTGACTTACTGGGAGAAGAGCGGGTAAATATCCTGTGCGTCTTACATTAAACCAGGACATAAAAGCCATTTTGTGTTGCTGCTTTAGTTTCTCCGCCCTCAGCCTGACTTAGAAAACCAAGACGTATAGCCATACACATCAACCTAGAACTTTGCCCTCTCATGCATTGTCTCTCAAAGTCTCTTTTCTCCTTCCTGTCAGTCTTCGAAGCGCTATGGCTGAGTGAGTGGCTGTGTTTCTGTGGGTGGTGTGGCTATCATCCTGCAGGAGTGTGTCTGCTTCTGTCCTTGACTCATTTTTCCTTTCTTCCTTTCTTTTTCCCTCTCTTCTTTGGTCTTGGTACCAGCCAGGCCTCTTCTGTGTAACTCTGTTCTTTTATTTCTGAGTGCTATTCAGAGATGTACCGCACAGAAAGCACACACCTAAGGAGCTCAACACTGTGTAATAGGATGTGCTCCCTGAAATATTTCACATCCAGACAGCACTGCTGTCCTTCACTTCAGTCAATAACAAAAGGCAATCTTTCTTCCTTTTGAATTTTTGACAGAGGTGGTTCAGGTAACAAGCAAAACGGCTCTCTGAAAGCGCGTCTTGACAGATGTAAAAATGATCATAAAAAAGATGATGGCAAACACTGTAGAAAGACTTGACATTGACAGTATTTTTAACAAAAGTCTGTATCAACATCAGATGCTACAGACGTGGATAAGAGAAGCAGGCGTTCACAGGGGAGGTTGCTAAGACCTGAATATTCTATTAGCAAAGAAATTAAGAGTATAATCATATACGCATTGAAACATTTCTACTTAGCACAAGGCAGAAAAACCCTATGCTTATTTTTCACATTTTCTCCTCTCCTTGAGGACTGTGACACAAAGGGAAGTATGTTAGAATAACAGTAATCATTGCAGATATAGTCTTTATATCCATCCAGGACCTTTGTATTGATATTTACCCCTATAATATATGACAACTCTAATTATCAGAAAAGTTGAGTGATTTGCCCAAATCTGGGTCAGTTTACAAATTTCAGAGCCAGGATGCCAGCAGACATTTTTGCTTCTTTTTATTCTTTCATTGCAGCAGCATGGTATTTCTGAGTGACATCCACTAGGCCATAAGAACTATAGGAAACACCCTATAGAATTAACTTAGATAATTTGTATACTAAAGTGGGATTCCAATTTTCCCCAAACCTGCACTTCTTTCTTTCTTCTTCTTAAGCTACATGTCACCTTAATGGCTCATTTCTATTCTAAACACTGTCAGGGATACCTGCATATGTGCACATTTTAACTTTTTAGAGGATAGATTTAATGGGTAATATTAAGGATAAAATATGCATGAACATATAAACATACTTTAAACTATAAATTATCTTTATAAAGCAAACAATAGTTTTATAGAATACAGGTAACTATAGCAACCTCTGATTCAAATCAGTCTGCCTCTCAGGTGGTGGCAGCAGCTCTAAGCCTCAATAACTTAACTACTGAAATGTGTCTTAAACATACATGTTTTGGAGGCCCATTTGATGAAATTTTCCACTTAATGTTCACAATTAATTATACTTTTCTGTATTGGAAATGAAAATAATCTGATGATACAATCTTTGGTCTTATCTGTTCCCTGTCTCTTCTGTCCCCTTACATGTCAGAGTGCTGCCTCACATTGGGGCACCTCTATTGATATCCATTGGTCAGGAGGAATTGCAACAGAGCCAGAAACACAAAAGACAATAGTTTTAGTTAAATAGCTCCTGACATTAGCTATCAAACATTAATAATTTTCACTGGCCCTATAATACAAATATGTGAAATACAGAGGGTTTAATTTGGGATAATGGGAAAAATGACTGTAATTGGCAATATTTTCCTAATTTTCAAACAAGGCTTCATAATGAAGCAAAAGCCTGAACAGATTCTATGATTCAGATTAGTCTTATTTTCTATTGAACTGAGAAATGGCAGCAGCAGGGGCTAGAACAAAAGTCTTCACTGTGTACCCACAGTATGCAAAGCACCATATGAAGGTATGCAGAGAACACTAGGTGAGGAGAACTTGTCTTGGCTCTCACAACATGGTCTGGTAGAGCACAAGCAGAGGTGTGAAGCATGTGCATATGAGTGTTTGTGTAGGTGGCACTTCACACTTGACAGAGATCCCAAACAAAAGGTTTTGTTGTTTGAATCAGTTAACGGAAGTCACAGAGGAGCTTTGTGATATTTTATTGTTGAAAGACCAGGACAAAGAGAGAGATTCCATGTGGTAAACAGGTCCTGTAGGTAAGACTAGGTGTATGTAAGATTTGGTAGAGAGAATTGAACAATAGTGGAAGGAGACTGATACTATGGCTCAGAATCTATTTCTAACTTACTGATAAAATGGAAATCACCAAAATATTTATTAAACATTTATATATATATATTTTTCAGCTTTGGGGGTTGAACTCAGGACTTTGCACACATTAGACTATAACTGAGCTACCTCCTGGCCCACCAAAGTCTTGAAAAATACTATGGCAAAAGTTAATCTGTAATTTTAGGGTAATTGATAAGCCAGGAAAAAAAAGGGGGGGGGGAAGAGATACAAACTAGAATGCATAGACAAGAAAAAAATGAAGATAAGAATTAGGACAGATATCATACAAATGGGAAAAAAGAGAATTTTGAAGGGTATTATGGAGATAGATTTACGTTGGCAGGAAATTGGTTGTAGGGGTTAAAAGTCAGAATGGCAGCTATTATGAAGACAAACAACAATAAGTGTTGGTGAGGATGTGGGGAAAAAGGTACATTCATACATTGCTAGTGGGACTGCAACTTGGTGCAGCCAATATGGAAAGCAGTAGGGAGATTTCTTGGAAAATTGGGAATGGAACCACCATTTGACCCAGCTATCCCTCTCCTTGGTATATACCCCAAAGACTTAAAAACAGCATACTACAGGGACACAGCCACATCAATGTTTATAGCAGCACAATTCACTATAGCTAAACTGTGGAACCAACCTGGATGCCCTTCAGTGGATGAATGGATTAAAAAAATGTAGCATATATACATAATAGAATTTTACTCAGCAATAAAAGAGGACAAAATCATGGCATTGCAGGTAAATGTATGGCACTGGAGAATATAATGCTACATAAAATTAGCCAATCCCCCCCAAAAAATGCCAAATGTTTTCTCTGATATAAGGAGGCCAACTCATAGTGGGGTAGGGAGGCAGAACATGGGAGGAATAGATGAATTCTAGATATGGCAGAGGAGTGGAAAGGAAAGGAAGCTGGCAGGAGATTAGCAAGGATGGTGGAATGTGATAGACATCATTATCCAAAGTACATGTATGAAGACACGAATTGGTGTCAACATACTTTTTATACAACCAGAGATACGAAAAATTGTGCTTTATACGTGTAATAAGAATTGTAATGCATTCCGCTGTCATTTATTTATTTAAAAAAATCAATAAAAAAGATAAATAAGAAATTAATTGCCTGTTAATGGAGGACATTAACACAAAAAATGAAGTCATTCATTCATTTATCAAGTAATTATTAAATACTTAAATACTTATTTTATGCCAGGTACTTTGTGAGGAGCTACAAGAGGTATAGGACCTGGTTTAGTGAGATGATGCATTTTATACATGGAGAGACGAAAGTATCAGCGGAATATTCAAGCTGTGAATTGTCAATAGAGATCCATAGCTTAGGTGAATAAGTGGGCTGGAATCATCTGCAAACGGTGAAGCCATGGTTGAAGCCATGGAAGGGGGTGGGATCACTGAAGAAGAACAATTCTCTGAAAGAAGAAATCAGGTTTGAAAACACATGTGAGAAAAGTCCTGTATTGCACTTAAGAATCTGGAGGAACAGAAACTGTTAGCAAAGGGGTGGTCAAAAAAAATTAAAATAGAATAAGAAGAAAATTAAGAAAGTGAAGCCTAAGAAGAGACAACTGGATTAGGTCCTTGGGCAATCCATTTCAATAAGTATGATTAGTGAATAAGAGGCTGGAAACAAGATAAGGGAAAGAGAGAAGTTTGGGAAGAAAAAGAGAACAAAGGACTGGCACTTGTCATGACAATACAAGCTACTAGTGAACACTTTTTGAGCGTGCATGTGCCAGGCACTGTTTTAAGTGTCTGATATTGATTAACGTATTTAATCCCTATTACAGTTTATGACTTACAAGAGAGATGTCATTGTTACATCTTTCTTAGGTGATCTGAGACACAAATAGATGATGAAACCTACCAAGTGTCGATTCTGAAATGCTTGGTCACTTTGTTGTGTGAAGCTTAGACAGGTTTGTGAGAAGAAGGAAAAGGAAGTGCAAAGAGGGCACAATGGAGTAAGTGGTTAAAACAAGGTCAGAAGGGGAAGGAATGTGGGCACAACGTTTATAGGGGGAACCTGAGCAAAGATGCTCTGCAGATAAGATGAAGAGATGAGCAGATGTGGATGAAGTTTTAAGCTCAGAGGTTTGGGGCTTAAAAATTAAAAATAGGTTTTTTTTTTTTCTTCCTTTCAACTTGGTAAAGCCAGAGTTAAGGTTACTGGCTCAGACTGCTATACAGGAATACTTGTTCCAAATGTAAAAATTAGGGAAGGGGTTGGGAAGACTCTGCATTGCTTCATAATTTATCTTGTTTTATCAATAAAACTTTATTACACAGAAGAAAAGCAAAGATCATTAGCTTTTGCACAAACCCATCAATGAATCCTCCCCAGGCACATATATGCATTCCAATAGGAATCATCTGGACACTTTGTACAGATCCCACTAGTAGGTAATACATAAAAACTAAAAGGCAACATTTACTCTGTAGATACTCCCTTCCTCTCCTTTTCAAGTGGCTTTACAACAAAAAAAGAATCATAAAGTGTAGCCCACAGAAATCAAGAGCATATTGATGTACATTTTTCCTTTGTGGTATTTTTTTTTCTTTATAAGAAGTGTTTGCTATTTTAAATTGGTTACTAGGTGATAATGGCAAAGCACATTTTTCTCTTTTTTCTAGTCAACCCTATACATTTCACTGTGAATTTGCAAGTCAAAATACCTGTTGCCGTGCACATGAGAGGCACAGAATGCAAAGCTGTAATGGAGCAGGGTTGGGTCAATGACAGCACCGTTTTCTGAATGTTCCATCAGTTCTGTAAGGTAGCAGAGATGTCTGTGACAGCCTCTCACACCATAACGGGCACAGTACTCATCTAACACAAAGACCTGGCCAGGGCTAAACCAACCCTGCAAAAGAAAAAAAAAAAAACATTTTTTTTTCATTCTATAGTAAGATTTGTTTTAGTCATTATAAGAAGAAGCTTTTTGAAAGTGTCTTCAGATTTTTATTGTATTAGTGGTATGTTTCTTATTATTTTCAGAAGACCTAGTGTCATCAATTTGGAACTGATCTGGGACACTGACAACCTAATATTATCTATTGCTGCAGCAATGCATGGGCAACTTCTTCTTCTCCACTTGCATTCAAAATTATTCAAATTTTTTCATGGAATTTAAATTTGTCAGTCATAAAAAAGAATGATACTCCATAAACATCAATCTCCTTAGGACTCATTTAAAAATAGGATGGCAAAGCAGACACTATCACTGAAAGCAGTTTATAAAGTGAACTAAAAGAACAGCAGCTGTGTACATGTATTACCTGGGTACTTAAATATTCGGAATATTTTCCCCATTGAGTCATTCTGTGAGTAGTACCACAGAGTTCATGTTTTAGAGTAGCAGCACCTGGTCCTCCTGGGAGGTGATGCGACCTGTGGGTGAGCATGCCAATGGAAACAGTAGGCAGCCTGCTAGCGCACGGGAGGATGAGATTAACCAGAGTTGGTTTATGCAATGTCTGATGGACTAGACTATGTGTATGCATTATTTTAAAAATAACAAAGAGAAAGAAGAGAGAGTTTTAAAAGGAAGCAGGATAAGCATAAAAGAGGAGAAAAAGAATGGTAAGAAAGAGAAGGCAGGGAGAGGAGATGAAAGATCCCTGAGTACTTATTGTGCTGGTGGGAGAGGTACTGTATGAGACAGAATATATAAATTATATCTGTGATATTTAGAAGCCTCATGTATGGTGGGTATTATGATTTCCACGTTATAGATAAATAAGCAGCAGTTGAGAGACGTTAAGTAAATTGTCCAAGATCATGGTGCAAATCAGGGGGTGAGCCAGGATTCACACCTAGGGTCATCCTGCCTCCAGACACTCTTTCTTAACTATATCACTCTCTCCCCCTTCTATGTTCTGGAAGTCACACTGCAGCATGCGTCTCAGACTTCATATAATCTGTGGGATCATCAACAAAGGCAAAACAACTTTTGATAATTCAGTAACCAAACCCTGGAGGAGAATCCAAGAGGCCCTTGTCCCTTACTGACATTCTCAGTGTGATAGTCCCTGGGAAGATACAGAGTGCCATGGGAAGATTTGCTTAATTTTCCTTGTAATTTCATAATTTCAGTTGGATCAGGTTTACATTGTTCAATTACATGTAGAATAAGACTTACTTAATAAGTAATCTATGAAAGAATGAATAAACCATCATTAATGGTAAACTATGATAAACTAAGTTTTTCCCTGTCTATTTAAGCATCTTAATGAGCTGACAGCATATCTTATACAAAATCCTACTTCAAAACTATTGTAACTTATTGTATGAAGTTCCTAAGAGTCCAAGAGATTCAGGTAGTAATAGAAATGGACATATTTTGAGGAAAAATTTCAAAGGAATCGCCATTTCCAATATAAGCTTTTAGAAGGGCACATATGATTCTTAGTCCCCACATTCTGAGGTAGTGAGCATTCCTTCCAATTATAAATTATCCAAAATTTCAGCTACACTTTTAACAAACATCAGGTAGAAGTTTAGCTACTTAATTACCCCTGCATTTATATTGTAAAGGAATTCAAATTCTCTTTGGAAGGCTACATGAAACTCAACTTTCCTCTGACATGTATGGGCCTCATCATATTGTTTACCCCACTGTTTCTCTCCCTTGTCCTTCTAAGAATGAGATAAATGTAAGACATCAGCATCTGGTGAACAGAATTTAAACCTTAAAATGTCAGCACATGTGTCAACAAATCTTGTAATAAAGGTTTTTTAAAAAAATCTTTATTTAAAGTCTGTTTTCATTCAGCCTTCTCTGGAGAGACTGATAAAACACAGTTCAGCGTCAATTTGAGTCTATTCTCCTGTCTATTGAGTGGCACAGCAGTGGTCTTCAAGTGTATAATTTTCAAATCGAGAAGCAATTGATTGGAATGCTTTATCCCTAACCCCAACTACAGTTATTAAATGAGTCAGGAATAAAATGCTGCTTTATAACAAGCATTTCTCACTTTCTCAAATCTTTCCTTCTAACCTATAGGTGACCATATATAGAGATTTGTACTCACCAAGCAAGAATAGGAATCATTCAGTCTGTGATCCAAGGTCTGTCTCTGGAGTATTCTAAAAAGGAAGGCGTGGTCAAGCTTGCATGGATTAGCAGAAATAAACTCATCCATACCATGTTTCTGAAAACGGTCTGCATCTGTAAATTCAGGAAAGCATGTGCAGTGCATTTGTTTTTTCTGGTTAAATAATGAACAAGTAGTTTTGCAGAATCCAAAATTCATATCTCATGATAACAGATTACCTTTTGTCACATAAAATATGATGGAAAGCATTCAGTATCTTAATATAAATTGTAAATTTTTGAAGTCTAAGTGAAAATGACATGGAAAAAAATCCACAAATCAAAAGAATGAAGAAATTCTACTTCCATTCAAAGCTATTTCTAATCTCTATCAGAGGAATGCTCTTTGATTTTTCTAACTTTAAGAAAAGTTGATGTATTTTAAGTGTGTATTTACTGAAGGAAGTGACTGGAAAAGAACCCGGGTCTGTTCAGAAAAAACAGCAATGATGGCCAGAAGCCTGTTTTCCAAATGGCAAACTAGAGCAGAAATGAACACACAAGCTTCAGCTGGATCACTTCCAGTCTTCTTTTTGTATGGAGCTTTTAATGGGACCAGCTCTAATATAGAAATGGCAATGAACGCTCTCAAGCTTCAAGTTTAAGAGACATGAAAAGGGAGCATCATGTTTGTGCAAATATGCAGACAAAGCATAACGTCCCAAATGGCACTTCAATCAAAGGTCCAAATTTATTGTTCTTTACAGATTGCATCTTTCAACGCCTGTAGACCCTGCGGGTTTATCAAAAGGCCAGCTTTTATGATTGCTTTCATTAATGGTATGTTTTGTCAAAGTCTTCAATGTGATTTACTAAGTATAGGAAGAAAGAGCCACATACTACCCCAAAGGAGTGCTGGGGTGTTACTACATTAGCTCTGTTAGAAACTCAGTGCATACTGAGGAAGCAATCAGTTATCAAGATAGAAATGGACTCTTCTCACAATGGTAAAACTGAAGCTCCATTGTTCCTTTAAATTCACAGATAGATCTTTTTCTGGTCATCACAAGAAAAGCAGAGTTCTAAATGTAAGCTAAGTGTAGTTTCTAAAACCTACATGGTACAATCCTAAAACTGTAAAGGAAAAGAGACAAAAGTTTATTGATTAAACCCAATTATAGAGTCAGACTCATAATAAAACTCAATATTGATCTGTGGACATGATGCTAACATAATCAGTCACATTTAGATATTTAGCCCAGATCATATTGATCCATGTCAAGTTCAACTTTCAGCCATATTTGTGGATGGAAGAACTATATAATTCAAGCTGAAGGCTCCTCAGAAGCACATTTTTAAAAAAGACACAAAAAACAAACATATATCCCATGTCAATGACAGACATAAAAAGGTGGATGTAGCAAGAAAGCAATGAATGACAGTTTATTGATGATGCAAGTTATGAGATTAGGACCCAAGGAGAAAGTAGCAATGTATTCCTTTACATTGAATAATTAACTATCTGAACAATTAAACAGATGCATTTGATAAATCAGTATTAATTGGATAAACACCAAACTAAACAGTTTCTTGAATTTGCAAATGAGAAAATTCAATTTCTTTTGAATTTTGTTTTTCTGAGAGTTTTTTAATAAATGTATGTGCAATGTAAAAGGTAATATAATATAAAATAATATGAAAGTTAAATGTATGTAATTGAGATAATATGAAGGGACTAGGCAGAGTATTGGAAAATGCAACCCATAAACATTAAAATACTGTAAGATTATCTTGTGTTTCAAGGAATTTATCTTAGAATCTTCATTTTTCTATTTATCTAAGTAAAAATTATTTTAGTATCACGTTTATGAAATAATTATTATTCTTATAAAACATCTGCTGAATTCTGTTCATTATTTCTTTCACCAGAGAAGGTCATAACAAGCAGTTAAATATAACGCCCATTAATGGCTTATCTGTTGAGAACAGGATATGTAGCAAATCTTAGAGGAAAAAAAATCCATAATTCTTCTTTACTGTAAAGGTTTATAGCAGCAATTTTTCTTTCATTTCAAACTATGGTCTTTAAAGAAAATATACAAGTTTCTGAAAAAAATGTCTATAGTTCACTGCTGAACTAAATCATTTTTTTAAATTTACAGAATGAGTTCTTCATGAAATACCATTCCAAATCATACATTTACTAATGTATGTGCACTGAAGAACAAGACAAATAAGTCCACTAAGATTTTTATTTAGAAAAACAAAACAGCAACCTGCAATGCCTCTAGAGCTATAATTTTATAAAGCAAAATGAGTTCTTAGGAATTATTCCATCTTTGAAACACAGGCTGTAAAGATCTAGCATCTCAACTCTATGTCAGACAAACACTATTCAAAACATTTTGTGAAGAGATACTTTGCTATGTGTCAGTAAACCATTAGTTCCTATGAATTCATGAAGAAATAAAGATAAATCAAAAAGACAACAGTTTTGATCTTCCAGCGTGGGAATTATTATTATTTTTTTAGCTGTGCTTCAGTAAAATTATTTTTGAAAAAACAGGCAGTTTGTTTAGTTTGGTGACCCTTGTTTCAAACAAAAATAATGGCGATGCAAACTAGTGTTTGTGATATTTTGAAAAGTAAAATACATGACATCATTAGTATATAAGCCAGGAAGGAAGAGAAAGAAGTACACTACTGAAACTTTCTTTTTAAAAAATAAATCTTATTTTGCATATTTGAGGTTTACAATGATATGAGATATATAAAAAACAGTAAAATGGTTACTAAAGTAAAGCACATTAACATATCACCTCACATATCTACTTCCTTGTGATAAGAGCAGCTAAATTCTACCACTTAAAAAAACTGGCTAATATAAAACAATTCTAATAACTTTAGCTCTGATATTGTACAACAGAATTCTAAACTTGATTATCCTACAAATCTGCTTTGTATCCTTTGAAATATGTCTTCCCATTTCTTCCTGCCCCATACTTCATTTTGAAGTGCAATGGGAAATCAGCTATCATTAAAATAGTACCTAGTTTCTTATTTTTAAAAAAGTGTATTTTCATATCATTTTCCTGTCACATAACATACGTATGTTTAACTCTTAAAGACACAGAGGAGCATGCATGAGGCTCTGGGTTTGATCCCTAGCACTACCAAAATAAAAATAAAAAAGACACAGGGACATCACTGGAATCAATTGTAAACTATGCTTTCGATCAATTAGCATAACCAAATCCAGGATTTTAAAATTGGGTTACATCAGCTTGACTTCAATTAATGTTTATCATAACATGAAATTATGATGACTATTTTTAAATTGAAAATTATGGTACAATTAAAATGTTCTCTGATAATGGCAAATTTTAGTTCAGTTTGTCTTCTGAAATGATGTAGAAAAATTATCAAAACAAGTCAACAAGAAATGAGCTTAACCAATGTACTGTAATACTGTCAGAAATTGTGATGATTAACCTATGGACTAACTACAGATGTGGGACATGGTAATTGAGGGTACTGGTAGAGTTTCTATGGTAACAGTGGATGCATATGCTCCAACAACTTCAGGTGGTATTGTCACCAGGTGTGCTATCAGGGGATGAAATAA
Source organism: Ictidomys tridecemlineatus (assembly GCF_052094955.1). Lineage (NCBI taxonomy): Eukaryota > Metazoa > Chordata > Mammalia > Rodentia > Sciuridae > Ictidomys > Ictidomys tridecemlineatus. Next base: position 183,826,372 of record NC_135478.1, on the reverse strand, counting down.
AACCCAATTTGAGAAAGATTACTATTTGCTAGAGATTTAAGAAGTTCAGAGGCTTTGCTCAAGTGGAACCTGAAAATTTAAATTTTTCATTAGGATAATAGCTGTGGGAGTCAAGAGAAAAGAAAAAGTAGGTTGACCAAATCAATTTAAAGAGTTAACACTGACTTGAAAATAGCTAGTATAGAAAATAATGCATGAGGGAGGCTATTTGGTGGGTACTGACCACAACCAGCTCTGTGTAATCAAGGATCCAAATCCTGGGGAGGGATTCTAAGCCAGAGTACAGTATGTGAAGTGGAAAGAGTTTAACTCAACTGTTTCTCTTTGCAACAAATACTAAAGATCCTGCATTTTTTTGGCTGTTCCTGATGTTGTGGAATATTTTGGACACAGAAGGAAAGGGGAACATTGAAGGAGAAGGGGGACCTTTCTTCAGCATTCTGAGTCAGAGGTGTCCAGAGCTGGGACTCTAGTACCAAAAGGACTAAGGGGGTGCTACTAGCCAAGAGTGGGTCTCCTTGCAAAAACGCAGCTATAACTAAGCAGAAAATTAGCCTTCTGAAATGTAATTTATTGTCCTATGTTTAAAATTGTGCTGGTTTTAGGAGTTTGCCTATAACTGCATTTACCACTGTTCATACCTAATTATGTGTTTCTTTTAGCTCGGAATCAGAGAGCTTGAAAGCTTATATAAATTTAAAAGTGGCACAGAAAAGCAGACCCCACTTCGGTTTCTATGTCACTCATGAAGCTTTTAATAGGAAGAATTTAATGTTTTAAAATTTTACGTAGGTTAGTATGCTCCTGTTTTATGTGTACAGGTTTCTTGTACACATAAAGACCGAATAGTAATGGTTGGTAAGTACATTGTTATTCACACTTCTTATTGACCCAAATGCTGTGTTAGCTTCTTTTGGCTAAATTGGTTAAACTGATCTATAAATGGATATATCTTTATTTCTTCAGTAAATAATAAACATAAGTTATATTTTTACATGGTAATTGTAATCAGTAAAGATCTGTAATTGCAAATAGGCAATGTAAAGCAACATAGAACATTTGTTGGAAGTAATATGTTCAAGATATAGTAAGACTAATGCTTCCCTATGAAACATGAAATGTAATATATTAAATAGAACAGGAAAATAAGCTCATAAAATTAAATGTAAGTTTATAATCAAATTTAAGTATTTAAAAAGCATTTAGTTGGTTGTGGCTCAGTGGTAGAGAATTTGCCTAGCATAGTTGGATTTTCAGCACCGCATATAAATAAATAAAATAAAGACTCAACAACAACTAAAAAATAAAAAATAAAAAAACCCCCACATTTAGTCCAGAAATCAAATAAATGGGAGCTATTCTGGTTCACTAATTTATTATTAGGAAGCCAAATACTATGTTATATTGTATTATGGAACATAAACACTGTAGTATATTACATACACAACTAAGAAATACATGGGGTATTTGGGATTGGAGTCAGGAAGGACAGTTTTTAAAAATCCTCTCATCTGGCAAAAGCAGTGTGCTATGTTTGAAGTGGAAAAATGGTTCAGCAGCATAATCCCCCATCTTATCTCCTTAGAATTTCTACTCATCCTGTGAGTCAAGAAAAAGGGAATAGAGTCACTGACCACAGACATCTAGAAACATATATTGTCATCAGGATCCTAAAAAAGATAATGTTGTCTTCTAATAAGTTAGATCTGATAAGTCTATTGTTTTGTTTTGATTAGACTTAAACATTCAATAGACTTAGTTTTAAAAACCAGCTTTTTAGGGCTGGGGTTGTAGTGCAGTGGTAGAGCGCTTGCCTAGCGCATGCAAGGCACTGGGTTCAATCCTCAGCACCACATAGAAATAAATGAGTAAAATAAAGGTATTGTGTCTATCTACAACTAAAACCAAATGTTTAAAAAAAAACCCAGCTTTTTAAAAGTTGTAAAATATAGACTTCAAAGAAAATTCAGGAAACAGAAGAAATAAGTAGCAACTGTGCCTCCAATTAAACTCAACTGTGAATATTGTAGGTATAAACTACCTATTCTTTTTTTTAATATAGGCTTTTTTTTTACGTAGTGAAAATAATTTCATACATATAATTTAGCATTTTTCTGCTTAACATATACTGACCATTTTTCACATGTAATTACAACTCCTGCATAACTTACCTTTATGTCTGTAGTACGTTATTTCTATTTTTCTTTTGTTTTAAATAGACATTTTTATTATATAAGTGGTAAAGCTAACCGAGGCATTTTGGGTTTGGCTAGAAAGTAGAAGACTGATACTATAAACAAGATCATGATCATCTTCAAACATTACATTATTAAAGAAACTGTGATACATTTAAGGAAAAAAAAGAAAAATATGAAAATTCTTACCTTTACCAGCTATAGGTCAGCAAAGAAATAAGAGAGCACATTTAAATGGGTTAGAAGAAAAAATACATATTTGTGTAATTAGTCATTTTAGTTTTATGTTACCTGCTTCTCTCTCTCTCTCTCTCTCTCTCTCTCTCTCTCTCTCTCTCTCTCTCTCTTTTTCCTTACTTTTATTAAGAATGATAAAACAGCAGGAGTCTGCTTTAACAGAAAGCTTTACTTTAGCAGCCTATAGATAGATAGAACTGTTGTTAATAGAACTGAAACTGACAATTTAGTTAGAACCAGCAAAATCCAGCTCCATGTAATCTGATCAACATTGTCTTGATAATAAATTCATATCAAATAGAAAAAAAAATTGTTAGAAATAGGTTGCAAGTCTATTTGCACCGATTGATGATTTAGATCTTTTAAATAATTCTGTGTTGGCTAGCCATGGCCCTAAGGTTCTGTGCCGGTGGTTCTTAGTCACTTTTCTTGCCAGTTTGTGCAAGGTGGATGACCCCTGTGAGCTCAGCACATTTCTTGGCATTCCTTTCCCTCAGTGTGTTAAGAAAAAAATTCTTGAACACAAGTGAATGAGGGTGAAACTTTTACAAAAGTAACTATCAAGTCATAGTAACTCAGTGGTTCTCAACTTGGAGTGGTTCTTATGAAACCTAGCCCCACCCCATGGAATATTTGGTAATGTCTAGAGATATTTTTACTTGTCAGACCTTTGGGGAGGGAGGATTCTACTGGCAAGTGGTGGGCAAAGGATGCTGCTAAATGTCCTACAATGTGCAAGACAGTGTTCATTCCACCCCATCCTCCCAATTATCTGGCCCAAAGTGTTAACAATGTTGAGGTTGAAAAATTGCTTTAACTTGGAAAAACCCAATCTTTTTGTTTCTGTTCAAGGTAGTATATTTGAAAACATGTATATTCTCTGACCTGAAATGATTAAAAATTCAGGAATATATGTATATATATATATTTTTTTTTTCTTTTTTTTCCCTCAAAACAGTATACATTGGGCACAGCAGGCAACCCAGCGGGGAGACTCCTGAGAGATGTCCAACAAATAAGGTGAGTCTTACAGTCAGGCCAGGTTGTAAGAACTTTTAGGGAGAGAACTTGTAGGCTGTGGCACAGGGCACAAAAACCCAGAAAGCTCAGTGGAATCCTGAGTTGAAAGATGAAGCTGACAATGAAAGAAAGACACTGCAGAGGAGGGAGCTGCCCCGTGGGAGGCCTCTGAAGGCCTGCAAGGATGCCTCCCAAGCATTCAGCCGAGTACTCATCAGCTCTATGTAGAAGCTGTTTGAGGCCAAGGAATGAATTCTTCTGAAGGATTAGAGAAGACAGTTCCTAAACCACACAAAGATCCTGGAATACTGTCTGTTCCCAGTAGTAAAATTAAAAGTCTCACTATTCATAGGGTGTCTATTAGAATATTAAGAAGGATCTTGGTCCAGAAGTGGGCAAAAGTAATTCTAGATGGAAACAGCTTGATTCTCCCTAACAAAACAGCCTGAAAGGATGGAACTGTTTCCCTGTGTGTCTCAGAGCAAAGTTTCAGGACATTTGCATGAAGAAAATGACACCAAAGCACATCATCTACATCATAATCAAATTGCAAATAGGAAACCTTTAAAGCAGCTTGAGGAAAAAAGATATATGTACAGAGGAGCAAACCAGACAGTACATTTTCTTAGGTAAAGAAAATGCCAGCTAGAAGAAAATTGAGCAAATCTTTAAAGTAAATATAAATGACTTTTGACATGAAGGTAAAAATAAAGACTTTTTTCATGTATAAACAGGTTGAAAGAGTTAATTGCAAAATGAACTGCACTGTAAGGAAAATCAAAGGAAGTCCTTCACAAAGTAAAATATCTATACAAGAGAGAAATGTAAAGGACATAAAGAAGCCAAAATATCTTTGGAAAAAAAGAAAAAAGAAAAAAAGAACATGGTCTAGCTTATATTATCTGACTGCAAGATTTACAAAATTAAAATAATCAAGAGAGTGCAATAATAGTATCAAGATAGACAAAATGACCAAAGAACAGGAAAGGAAAATCCTAAAATAAATTCTTATGTAGTCAGTTGAATTTTGACAAATGTGTAATAAGAGCAATTTAAAAAGTGGTAGGTAGACTTTTCAACTCATTATGCTAGAACAACTGGGTATCTAAATAATATTTACGAACACTGACACACACCTCTCACCACACATAAAAATTAACTCAAATAGGTGTAAAACATAAAATTAAAAGAACTTTAACAGAAAGAACAATAAAATATCTTTGTGATATTAGATTAGGAAAAGATTCTTGGTTATAACACCCAAGGCACATTTATTTAAAGAAATGACAAAATGGGACTTTATCAAAATTAAGAAGTTCTTCTGTTTGAAAAATACTATTTAAAAAATACAAAAAGACAAATCATGGAAGAGGAGAAAATGTTTTCCAATATCTGATAATATCTTGTATCCAGAAATAAAACTTCTCAAAATTCTAAGAAAATAACCCAACTACAGAATAGGTTAAATATTTGAAAAGACATCTAACCAAAGAGACAAATGAACAGTAAGTAAGCACTTGAAAACAGCATTCCTCCAAATGGATAAGACTCAACTGTAATAAAAAGTAAGATGCAACAGCAGTAGATGTCTGAGGTCTTTAGAAATTAGCTTAACCAAAAATAAAAAAAGAGCTCTAGGGAGAAAATATTACAATAAAAGGATTTAGAAAGTTTCAATAGATGAAGAGAGATTTCATACTTGTAGTTAGACAAAATAAATATTACTTTGGTAAGAATCTGGAGGGAGTCTAGGTTTCTATCTCAGGGAGTGAGTAGGCAAAAAATTAAAAAGATGTACACAGCAGTGTGCTTGAACAATGAACACACCAATGAAGCCAGAATTAGACAGGCAGTCAGTATAGAAAGGTAAATTGAGTCAGGTAGGATCAAGGAGGCCAATTTAAGTCAGGAGAAGTTGGAGACTACCCCTGGGGGATTGAAATGCCTTCAGAGCCCTTCCTCCACTCTTACCAAGATAACCTGCCCTTGCTCCAACCTGTTGCTAAGGTAACCTGTCCCAGGGATTGTCCCTCACTACAGAGAGTTATAAAAGTTTTTAATTATGCCCTCGTCCTGTCCAGATCACTTCACCTTGGCCCCTCCAGCCCATCTGCTTCTCACCTTTGGGCCATCCCATCTAAGCATCTCCTGGGTCTAGCCATGTATGCAGGAAGGAGAGAGATAAGGGAAAGAGAGCAAGAGAACAAAGGAAGCCTAAGACAGGAAAGGAAAATTCTAAAATAAATTCTTATGTAGTCAGTTGAATTTTGACAAATGTGTAAGAGCACATTTGTCAAAATTTGTCAAAAAAAAAAAAAAAAGGCAGAATACTCACACTTATTGGGATACTAGGATACCAGCTATGGCTCCCTTCTCCTTCCTGGGAGAAGTCTGTTACCCCTTTTAAAATAAATCCTGCTTTATATGCTTGCCTCGGTGTGTTTCTAGAAATTTTGCTTTTGCTTCAGTGAAATATATTATATTTCTACATAAGAGGTAACCAGTAGTATCACCATTATTACAGAGTATGAAGTAATGACATCATTGACATTATATGCATTCATGGAAACATGGGTGAAATTTTTAAATGTAAAGCTGAATGGGAAAAGTAAAACAGAGTAAGAGAAATAATGCAATCCCGTTTATGTGCCACTGAATATCCACATTAAAATACAACTTCTCAAGAAGACAAAGAAGGTTCACACAAAGTGCCGAAGACCTGCAGCTCGTGGGGGAAAAGGACAGAGACTGCACCAACACGTGGAAAACAATGAAGTTCTAAATACTCAGTTTTGTAGCTCAAGAATCAAAACCAGGAGGAATGAAGGTAGAGATCAGTCAGAGGGAGAAAAATGGTTTGGGGAAGAGATCTGACTAGAGTTTATGCTGTGATAGGTGTGAACAATTAAAAGAAAGAAAAGACATAGAGGTGAAAATAAAGTTCAGGCTGAGTCCCCAAGGAGTCTCAAACCTTGATGCCCCATGCAGGCACAGCTCCAGAGACACCTCAACCTGCCACTTTCAGTAGGGATAAGCAAATGCCTGAGTGAGTCTCCCAAGGTGTTTTTCATGCTAGAGTATTGCTAAAGAATACTCAACAAGTTACTCTGCATAACTGTGGCAAGAGCCCGATACCATGAAGTAAGTGAGTCAGAGGGGTCTGAAGTTGTGAATGGAGGACACAGACTGTGTCTTCATTACCAGATGTCATGGCAGGCCCATGGTTATGAGCAACACACAGCTACACACAATGGAATCTTGTCCTTTTGGCCCTTGTGGACTAAGAACAGTCTTGAACTAGATTCCACATTCATTGATATCACAGTGTTTTAAAATTCCTCTGGAACTCAATATGCTCTGCATGAAATGAAAGGAGAAGAGGGAAGGCAGAGATTTGCACTGATGGAATTTAAATCTGTGACTGAGTTACTCTGCATTGATGAGCATAAGTGCTTTGGCAACACGAGCACAAAAATTCATGGTATCTTCACTTGTGTAGAAATATAATACCTCCGCACGTCTTAGTTCTAATGGAAATTCTTACTGTTTCCCAAACTCTATATGTAGAATTGGGGGAATTGGGAGGTTGAGAGAAAGGCAGAAGTGAAAATATATACTATAATATGTTCCTTTTATGTTACTTTTAAAGATGACAATGCTGCAATTTTAAAGTTGGGATGAGAAAATTTTAAACCAATTTTAAAATCTCACCATTTAATGTTCCTAAATAGCCTTGACTATGATTTAAAACATGTGCCTCAAAGTAAGATAAATTATTAATACAATATAAGATTTATTTTTAAAAATAAGGGGAAAGAACTCATATTACTCTTTTAATTATTTGGTCTAAAACGCCTTTAAGATGTTGAGATGTAATACTGAAGGATGTATAAGAAGAAAACAGAGTTGTTATTTGATGCATGGAAAGTAAAAGAAGAAAGTAAAGTAGTGCACATCAGGATATTAGTACCCTGGAAAGGAGGCTTGACGACAAAATGCTACAACTTGAGCTTAAACATAAACTGATTTATTATAGAAAAAACCTGACAAGTTTTGTAAAGGAGTAAAAAATTAAAACACTTGGTTGAGTGATTATCACAATGCCATGTTCGAAACTGCTTAAACCACCATTATGCAACTTGCTATTAATCACTAGTAAATTAAAATGAAAAACACAGGTCCTAATGATTGAAATTAGCATAAAAATGACATCATAATGAGGCATTTGGAAAAGGAAACTTGGGTTTTATGACTTTTTTTTATCATTTTACAATAGAAAAAACTTATTATTTTGTGAGTTACTAAGAATAATTCTAGAAAGTGATTATTCCTCATTCAATGGAATCACTGAATGGAATCATCATCAATGGAATCTGATCAATGAAAATTTCATTTTGCAACACATTTCCCTTTATTATGGGACACCTAAGTTAAAATACTTAATATGCTCTTGAGATTCCCAGAAACATTCCCAATGCTTGGTAAATCCATGATTGAAAAACACATGCATCATTTACTCTAGAATGACATGAAATTTTATGTGAAAAATTAGACATCTGACTCCATGACTACTAATATGAACTATTTTTATTTAATTAGGAATCAGTTAATGGTGTAAACTATAATACTGAACAAATTTGCCTTAATTTTATATCTTATTAAGGTTATTAATTGATAATCAAATTATTTTTTAACAAAACTTACAAAGCTGAGCATCTGCATGGAGAGTTCCTCCTTTAGGATTCAGCTTCTGGGTCTGGATTGCAGGAACAGGTTTATATGATTGACCTGTGGCCCTATACATGGCTTGAACCCATAATATTCTGTCTTGTTCATCATCACTGGCAAATATTACAGTATCTCCTTCTTTAACAGCATTGAAAAACATCCGACCACCCTGTAGGCCTGTGGAGGAAGAATAATATCATTAAAAATTTATTTCACTGGCAAATTTTAATGTATTGCACTGACTAGCCTCATGGATATGATTGAATTTGATATTAGCATCTCCATGCTTTAAATGATTTTTAATTGAGGATCAAATTCACAATCAAAGACTTAAAGGAAATATCAAAAAAGATTTTAGTTTCCATATCATCTCAGTAGTTAAAAATAGCTCTATCAAACAAATAGTCCATGACAGTGTAGCATTCTGGAAGACATACAAGCATAACCTGCAGAAATGAAAATGTAATGTGATATGCCAGAGAAAGCAGTTCTTCATGTTGGCATATTCACCTGTATATATGCATGAGATTTATGAGTTTAGCAGAAAAAAATGTCAAAATTTTTACTTTATGTTGTATGGTATTTTATGCTTTTTTTTCCCCAAAAAACTCATGGAGAGGAAGACATTGGAGAGGATGACATTTCCAATGAACAACTTAGTAAATATGGCCACAGATTTCTGCTTCTTAATTTCTAATGAATTAATTTCTTAACTTTTCTCTATATTAATATTGATATATCAAGCATGCTATATTAATTTTTATAACAGCCTATTCATTCATGCACTATTTTTAAATATCAGGTATTCAGTACTAGGTCCAGTAAAGTTTAAAGGTTGGAATTAATAATGCCTTGGATTTTGGACCTTTTTGGGTTTTGGAATATTTGCATATACATAATGGGTTATCTTAGCACTACATATCCCTGAGGGATGAGGTACAAGTCTAAACACAAATATCATTCAGGTTTCATACACACTTGATACACACAACCTGAAGGTAATTTTATTTATTGACAATGCCTCTGCATTTTGACTATGATCGGCCACATAAAGTCAGGTATGGAATTTTCCACTTGTGATATTATGTTAGCAACTCAAAAATGTTTCAGATTTTGGAGCATTTTAGATTTCAGACTTTTACAATTAAGAGATGTTCAACTACATTAATGTGGAGGGAGGAATATAAGTATAAGAACCTGCTTTGGGGGAGGAAATTTGCCATTTTGTTACCTACTTCTATTGTAAGTTTTACTTTCCAGAAGTTTCCATACACATTACTGATACTTTTCATGTGATTCTTCCATCACAGAAATTTTTACAAATTTCATCCTTGTACTAATACAACAGAGATGATGAATTACATTGACTAGCCCAAAAGACATCATTTACATTTCAAAGTCTGGTCCAGTTACATAAATGAAATATGCAGCCTGTTCATCAAGTGGAGTTTGAAATGCAGAACAGACATAGGATAGTTGCAAAGATTCCGTGCATTCGGGCATGGCAGGGAAAGCAGTCCTACCTAGACTTACCTGGATGAGGATCTGTGTAATCCACAGTGTATCCTTCAAGCTGCATCAGTTCTTGTGGTTCAGACTTCTTTTCTCTGTAACTGCACATTGCAAAGGTATACTGGCTAACCTGCTCGAGGAAAATGGAGTGTAGATTGGTCACAGGAAATGTACCAAACTTAAATCTTGGATTTTTCTTTATCAAAAACCTCTTTTCCACATAAAACCATAACATGCTTAGAATTATCATATTTTACATTTTTTAAAACTCAGCTCAGAGATTAACATGTTTTTCATTTGTCAGCTTGCTGTTAGGTCTTCTGTTTGCTGTGATCAAGCATGTCCGTGGTCAATGATCCTCTGGCCAAGCTTGCTATTAACAGAAGCACCATAGAGAAATATTAATGTTAAACTTCAGACTGGAATTACTAGGCTACATAAAGGTAAAAAAAGATTTCCTTACTTCAGGGTTTCTTATGGCTTTTAATATGCTAAAATAAATTGTGAAGATCTAAGAGTGAGATATATTAGGAGTATTCCCAAAATTATATAATCATAGAATTACATTTTCAAGCATGTCTATTACAAGTTTTACTGAAGTGAAAAAAACAAAACAAAGAAAAAAAAAGCAAGACAAAAAGATCTCAATAAAAGTTGGAAATGTGGTTCCCATGTAACCAGACCCTCAGGAAGGGCAAGGGAGCCTGTTTTAGGCAGCCAGCCTCAACACTGTGAAGACCTGCTCTGCCTCTCTATTCCTCTCTTCTGGGGCTGGCTTCATTTCACCTCTGTGTCCCAGTTCATGTCATAAGGATGTATCTGACCAAATTCTGTGGCCAAAGGCAGAAACTACCATCAGTTAGGTTTGGGTCAAGAGCTCACATATGTGGGCAAAGAATGTTGACTGCTATACAGTCAGGCTCTTGGAAGTTTTCTCAAGACAGGAAGAGGAGGTGCTCTTCTCAGAAGGATACCAAGATGTTCTATGGAGTGAGAAGTACGTCAAGAGCAAAGTAACAACACACACAGGATTGCATGGAAAACGGTGGTTAGTGTGTGATATTCCCTTTTTCCATATTTAAAAATAAAATGAAATTAAAAAAACATAAGAACATCTTTTCAATCCATGATGACATATTTGAGAGGATCTCAAAAGAAGCTTATTATGAAAAAAAATAACATGGACTACATTAAGAAATTCTACATTAAGAAGGATACTATAGGAAAACAGAAAACACAAAGCTACAGGCTGAGAAGATGCACACAAACTATAGATTCAAGAAAAAATTGCTATTGGAGATATAAAGAAGTGTAAACCCACAAAGAAAATACAGAGCACAGGATACAACCCTCAGCCAAAGATTACTTCTTTCTCTTTTATTTTCACTTCTGTTTTTTACATTCACTCTCTTTACCCTGGGTTAGTATGAGAGGTTGAAGTGGTGACATGGTATAATGGGGAGATTAAGTTTGTTTGTTTCTTTTTTTTTTTTTTTTGTGGAGCTGGTGATTGAACCCAGGACCTTGTGCATGCTAGACAAGCACTCTACCAACTGAGCTACATCTCCAGCCTCCCTCAGCATGGTTACTTTTTTATTTTGTTTTCTGTACTGGGGATTGAACTCAGGGGCACTTCACCACTGTACCTTACATCCTCAGCCTTTTTTTTTTTTTTTTTTTTTTTTGAGACACTTCTCATTGCCAAGGCTGGCCTGGAAGTTTCAATTCTCCTGCCTCACCCTCCTGGGGTGTTGGGATTTATAGGAATGAGCTACTGTGCACAGCAACTGTGATAATTTTAAAAGGATGACATATAATTTCTTGTTCCAAGAAGGGAAGAGCTGACCCTACTCTTTTACAAAGTAAAAGATGTAGATTTTTGTGAAAATTTCTATGTGACAGATTGCTAAACTGCACAACAGAATTTGGATTTAAAACTTTAAGTTAACTTGACTATATTAGAGATATTGATGGGTTTGGCCAAAAATGAAAATGGTTGCTAATACATTTGGATGACCACACAGAGAAATGCACATTCTCATAAATGTTGTGGGAATGGAAATTGGTGTAGACTTTCAGGAAATACATCTGGAAATAGGAAATGCTTCATATATGAGTGTGGCTGGGCGACAGAACCCAGGGATTTAATCAAACAGCAACCTAAGTGCTGCTGTGAAAGTGTTGTGTACAGCTGACTTTAAGTAAAGGAGATTTAGATAAAGGACATTCTTGATATGTGGGTAAAGCTCACACAATCAGTTAAAAGCCTTAAAACAAAAACAGGTTTCCTGAAAACAGAAATTTTGCCTCAAGACTGCAGCATCAACTTTTGCCTCAGTTTCCAGCCTGCTGCCCTCTCTGGAGAACTCTGATACAGTAAGCAAAGCCTCACACTTACTAGGCATTCCTGTAATTCAGAAAATCTTCTTTGAATGTATCTAAAGGAAACAAATGAACAAATATATCCAAAGTAGTAAAAGATATATGTGCTGTGTATTTACTGCAGTGTCACAGGTAAGGAAAAAACCAGAAAACCAACAGAAAGCCTGGTTAAAATACAATATGGTATGACTGCACAGTATAATACAATGAGCTGTTAAAAGACATGTGACAGGGCTGTGGGTATAGCTCCGTTGGTAGAGTGCTTGCCTTGCATGCACAAGGATCTGGGTTCAATCCCTAGCACCACAAATACATAAATAAATAAATGGATAAATAAATAAATAAAACATGTGACAGATATAGATGTTTCCTAACAGAACTATTACTAAGGTACATTATAACACATAAAGATCATGTTAAAAACAAAAATGTAGAGTGTGCTTTTATGGGTAAACATACACACAGAATTATGCATATTAAATATTTACATCGATTATTATTGGGTGGTGTAATTTTTTAAAAAATTGTTAATCCCATTTAAAAATGTTTAGATTCTTTTTTTTAAAATCCCAGTGTTCTTTGAAATTTTTTCAAAAATTTTGTATGGCTTTTGTGCGTGTGTGTGTATATGTGTGTGTGTGTGAAAAATAGAACAAAGTTACCACCATTGTGCAAATAAAAGCAACATTAAATTCTATTGGAAAAGAAGGAGGCCAATGTCTGTGCACTTGTGGTTCTTGCTACACTTGAGTTTTCCTTTTCTTCCTCTTCATTCATCTTACATACTGTCAATGGACATACTCTTTTTGCAGTTTAGATCTGAATGTGCCCCCAAAGCTCCTGTGTGGAAGGCTTGGCCCCCAATGCGGCAATGTTCAGAGGTAGGGCCTTTGGGAGACGATTGGATCATGAGGGCTCTGACCTCATCAGTAGATCAATCCATTTATGGATTCATGGCCTACTGCGCTACTAGGAGGAGGTGGGAACTCTAGGAGATGGGGCCTTCATGGAGGAACTAGGTCCTCGGGGGAGGGACCTCAGGGTGTATTTTGACTCTAGCCCCTTCCTCTCTCTCTCTGGCTGTCATGAGGTGAGCAGCTCTGGTTCACCAAGTGCTCCTCGTCATAATATTTTGCTTCATCAGAGGACCAGAAGCAATAGTTAAGTGACCATGGACTAAATTCTTTGAAACCATGAGCCAGAATTAATCCTGTCTTCTTTCAAGTTATTTTTCTCAGGTATTTTGTCACAGTGACAAAAAGCTGACTAACACAACTGCTGCTTACCTCTAAGGTGGTAAGTAGGTAAGAATAGTAGTAAACTTCTATTATTGATTCTAAAATGAAGCCCATTCTCTTATTTAAAAACACTAAGTTAAACCTGAGTCGCACTATTCTTTCATATCTATTTAACAGAGTATTACTTTACAAATATTATGAAGTGTTTCAAATACAAAGAATAGTACTCACCACCCAGTTTTGTTGAATGATACATATACACATGTAAGATACATATATCATATATATGCATCATATACATATTCAAGATTATAGATACGCTTTTAAAAAAGGACACATAAAAATTTGATACCTACATGTGCCCACCCAAATATACTTCCTTCCCTCTTTCCACAGAAGTAACAATCATACTGACTTTATTTATTATTTCTATAAATGTTTAAAACTTTTATTATATATAGATGAATTGTTACATAAAATGCTTTTCACATCTTTTAAAGCTTTATATGAACAGATTGTACATATTTTTTCTGCAACTTATTCCTGCAAAGCTCCACATGTTTGTGACATTCAACCTCCTTGAAATATATCCATATGTCTCCAATATCCCAGTTCTAAAATTGCCATGCTTTATCCTATATCTTGTTGATGGCCTCCTTGTGTGGGTCTTATTTCTGGCATGCATGAATCTGCCACAGGACTGCAATGACAAGTTTCCCCCACTAGCTACAGCATATCCTCATCTCTACTGGATATTGCTTTCAAACTTAGACATACATTTGTGGTGTATGAGATCTTTGGGTGTACCACATTTACCAATATGGCATTTAGAATTCTTTTATTTCATGTACCCATTTGATAGGTAGGAATGGTTTACTGCTGTTATATGAGTTTACAATTTCCATAACTAATAAGGCTGAGAATTTCCTTTTATGATTTGAAATTTTCTTTTCTGTGACTTTCCTGATCATTTTGCTCATTTAAAAATATATAGTCTTGTCTACCATTTTTCATAATCAATTTTGCTAGAGTTTTATTCATTTTTTTAGTGCTTTCAAAGAACATCTTTGCTCTTTATTAACCCTTTATTAATCTTCATTTTGAAGAGTTACCTCTGACTTGATAGGTTTTTAAAAATTCACCTAGTTGCAAGTTTTTTGTATTTCTTCATTTTAAATATATCCATGTAAATTCATTTTAAGTTCATATTAACATTATTTCACAAGTCATGTGCAGCATTTTATTAGTTCAGTTCTAAATATTTCTCATGTTCATCATTTATTATATGTAAGCTATTTAAAAGTATGATTTTAGGTTTAAATTTGTGTTTATGTATTTGTCATGCGGTTTGAATTCTCTTGGGATCACAGTGATGCTGATTCTTGTATTTGTTGTGACCTGTTCCACTGCCTAGTACCTAGACTTAGAAAATTTTAAATTAATGTTCTATGTTTCTTAGAAAGATCTGGAACAGAATAATGTTGCCTACCACTTTCACTTAATATATTACTAAAAGTCTTGGCCTGAGCAATTCAATAACAGAAAGAAAAGGGGTTTAGTCAGCTTTTTTGTCACTGTGACCAAAAGACATGACAAGAACAACATAGAGGAGGAAAAGTTTGTGTTTGGCACATGGTTTCCAAGGTCTCAGTCCATAGATGGCTGATTACATTGCTCTGGGCTGGAGGTGAGGCAGAATATCAAGACTGAAGGATGTGGAAGAGAAAAGCAGCTCAGTACATGGCAATCAGGAAGCCAAGAGTTCCATTCATCAGGGACAAAACATAGCCCCAGAGGCAGGCCCCCTGTGACATACCTCCTCTAGCCACACCCTCCCTGTCTACAGTTACCACCCAGTTAATCCCTGTGAGTGGATTAACCCACCAATTAGGTTATAGCTCTCAATTCGAATCATTTCACTTCTGAATAGTCTTCATTGTTTCACACATGAACTTTTGGGGGGATAACTCATATCTAAATCATAATACAAATGGGAAATGAAGGAGTTAAATTATTCCTGCTTATTGATGACATATTATATGCAGAAAACCCCAAGCAGCCTACCAAAACACAGTTAAAACTAATAAAATAATTTATTAACCTATAGGATACAAAATCAACATACAAAAAATCAGTACAATTTCTATATGCTACTAATGACCTTGCTGAACATAAAATTAAGAAAATAATCTTGCTTACAATAGTTACACTGCTTTTCTAACTGCATTACCTTGCTGTTGTTTCCTTGTTTTTGACTCAGTCTTTCATATATACACATATGTGTGTGTATGTGTGTGTATAAATAAACTGGCTTCTCCAGTTGAGTTTTGGGGCTGTCAAAGGATTAGTGGTTTTATTCTTGAATGAGAAAGTACTAAGAAGCAATAATGGGCAAGAAAATGAGTAAAAACAGGGCAAATATAAATAAATATTGATGATAAATAAGATACATTTTAACAACTCAACTTTATTCTTAAATGCACGTGTTTGCACTTGCCATAAGTGACATTTCATTTCCAATGTAAAAACAGTACAAATATACGGGAAACAATATACAAGGGGCCAAATTTGTTCCCTTATTGAAGCAGTTGCTCTTGGGCTCCACTATGTGAGGTATGATTGTGACAGCCAAACGTAGGAATAACCCTTTCAAGATGCAGACACCAATGATATTACTGCTCTCAGAAAAAGGAACCAAAATACTATGGAAATTTAGGAAAGGCAAAAATAAACAAAGAACCAACAATAACATGGAAAACTTTAATTAGATAGTGAATACTCCTATTACAAAGGCATTTTTAAAAACATGCATTGTAAGTGGGCAGCTCTTTATTTATTTCACGTTACTATTTAGAGGAAAAGGGAAAATGAAATTCAAAAGAACTGAAAATTGATCAGAAAAAAATGGCAAGCAGTTTTGGAAAACAAATGGAACATAATAAAATGTGTAATTTCATTATGAATCTAATTTACATATATAAGATATATATTATATAATAGTATATTTGGGACTGGGTTATGACATTTCAGATTGACTTTCTGATAATATTGTCTCAGCATTCTACATGGTCTTTATTTATTCATCAAAAATTTACCAGTTGAGGGCTAGGGTTGTGGCTCAGGGGTAGAGCACTTGCCTAGCATGTGTGAGGCCCTGGGTTCAATCTTCAACACCACATTAAGAAAATGAAATAAAATAAAGTTATAAAAATGCATCTTTAAAAAATTATCGATTGAATAAAGGATTATTGTTAAATTTGATAGAGTTACAGGTTTCAGTTATGAGGTGAGGATTTAAAGGATATACATTTGGAAATTAGAAACTATAACATCTAGAGGAAACTAAAAACTGTGACACATAGAGGACTTAAATTTCACTAAATATTAAGGAATTAAACCAAGAATCAATCTTCATTGATTGTGACTGTGATTTTTAGCATTTAAATTGTTACTTTAAGCATTCACAGAGGAGGGATCTGACTTCCCAAGGTCCTACGGATGGACATCATTCTCTTGAGTCTAGAACACAAGTGTCCTCACTCCAGTTGGAATATAACACATTATTTTATAATTCTCATTCTGAAATTTCAAAATAGTATTTTAATATTTCTTCATTTTAAATATATCCATGTAAATTCATTTTAAGTTCATATTAACATTATTTTACAAGTATGTATAGCATTTTATTAGTTCAGTTCTAAATAATTCTCATGTTCATTATTATTAATTGTAAGCTATTTAAATAAAAAAGCCAATTACCTCTTTATTTTTTTGCAAAATTATTATTTAAGATGGCACCAAGTCTATAATTTAAAAAAAACTATCAAGGCTGTTGGAGAGAAAAATTATTTGAATAGTAAATGTATCAACGCATTTTTCCTTTATCGTTTCTCTTCTGTGAAGTATATATTCAATACATTTTAAAATAAAACTATTCTATAAATTTTAAATATTTTTAGAAATGCCAATTGTATATTTTCTGAATCCTCACCCACATGAGGATATCATATCCTTCCAGTCTTTATTCATGAAAAACTTCTTAGATAAAAAATAAATTCTTTGGTCACATAATATGACATACACATACACACACACAAGGGCATTTAGATTCTATTGAGCATGTTCGTGAGTGGTTCAATTGTTTTGTTTCAGAAATTGCATCCATCACAATTATTAAACTTATGATGAAAAGTTTAGGAATACCTGTAAATTGTATGAAATTATTTTGAGGGACAGATTAGCAACAGCTCAAAGACTAATGTTCTTTTAATTGGACATATTTGATCTTTTTCCTTAATGTTTCTTAGACATCTGAGAATGAGTCCTCTGTTGTTTACTAATCAGATTGTTAAACTACTGAGCTTAGTTTCATGTGCAGCCTTTCTATAGTTCTCTGTGTTCTTATGGGTACTTTTCCTCTTTTTCACTTGTTTAGTCATTTGTGCATTTATTCATTCAATAAGTACTCACTGTGCATCTACAGAGAACTTTTTTTTTTTTGGCTTTGAGGTCTCATCAATGCTGAGACAGAACAAGAAAGTTAATTTCACAAATTGAGAATGAATTGAAATGAATCACAAATAAAGAGAGAATTTCAAGTAGCAAATTGTTTTGCAGAAAATAAACCAGAGTAAAGGGGACAGATGCTGACAGGCTACAAATGAGCTGAGGACTGTGGACTCTCCATGTCTCTGTCTTCTGTCTCTTTGCCTTATTTGGCTCTCTCCTCTCTCTTTACACTACTCTATGGGCTGCTTCTTTTTATGTCCTTATTGGTAAACTAAAAATATAGTGTTGAAGATGTTTGCTTGGATGAATATGTAAAAGAATGAGAAACTACGGCAGAGGAAAATGTGACAAATACATCTATGTGTAGTTTTAGACATTACATTTGTCTAACAGATATTGCAATAAAATTATAAAAATCCTTATTCCTTTAAAAACAAAAAAGCTGATGACTCTCTAAAGTTATTCATATCAATTACTGATATCTTTATGCTGTCATGTGTTAAAGAATCCAGACTTGATATATATAAACTCCTAAAATGCAAAAATTTATTTCCCACTTGAGATGTAGACTTAAAAATAAGCTGTCAAGGGCCGGGGATGTGGCTCAGGCGGTAGCGCGCTTGCCTGACATGCGTGCGGCCCGGGTTCGATCCTCAGCACCACATACTAACAAAGATGTTGTGTCCGCCGAGAACTAAACAATAAAACATTAAAAATTCTCTCTCTCTCTCTCTCCTCTCTTACTCTCTCTTTAAAAAATAAATAAATAAGCTGTCAAATATATGTGATGTAAGATGCTTAATGATGCCTTTTTCTTTATATAGCTTTAACTGGAAATTCAGCTGAAGTTTTTATGCTTTATGCTAAACATTATATGTCCTGCTAACTTTGAGTAATAGCATTATATTTTAACATGATGAATATACAAAATTTTCAAATATCAAGTTACAAAGTATTTAAAGGAGCTAAAACATAAAAAAAAAAAAAATTCCAGGTCTAGAGGAATCCCCTCATGGCGATTTAAATGATTAAAACACTGTTAGTACTCCTTTTAATATCTTGTTTATTCTAATATCTCAAAAATTATAGAACAGACCCAGAATCTGTCAAAGGTAATTGGGCTGAGTCATACATAGGAGGAGTACAGATGGAAGAGTAACAAAATACCAACGACCAACAAAGCTGTCAGCAATAATTAGGAAATGTGACCCGTGAAACAACTAAAAAAGTGCAGTTTGGCTTTTGGTATACACTGGTTCCAGAGCAACTGATCATTAATACTACCCTTTGACTCACTGATTTCTGACTTTCTTTCCATAAAATGATGCCACATTCCTTACTTCTTTGGATTCTGCTAGCACCCCAAGAAAATTCTCATTTGTTACCCTTTTCTTTTACAGGGTCATGCTAAATCACATTCCCAAGGCTAATTATACAAGTGGACCCATAATGCAAATTCAGGAGAATCCTTTTGAATGATGACATCTTGTAGTAACTGCTAGTTAACAGCTATACCCAGGGTGACCTGGAGAATCAGGACTCTGAAAGAACTGTCAGAGTCTGTGGGCACTAACATTTAAAATATGCTGTTGAAAGATGAGCTGCAGGCCCCTGCTCCCTGTGCTCCCATCTGAGGCAGCCTTGTAGCCTCCATTCTGCCCCGTCACCACATGCCAGGGAATTACACAGAAACAGGTGGTCTGACCCATTCCCATCTCATATTTGTTTTCACTTACAATCTTCCTTGTGTATTACTGAACAAAGCTTGTATAATTTACTATATTGAAATTGAAAATCCCTTCAACAGAAGTGCAGCAATGATAAACATTCAATATCCTTAACCCAATCCATTCTTAATAACATCATAAGGAATGGGCTTTTTGAGAATTGGGGGCTATGAATAGACTTTAATCTCAGTACAGCATTAAGTTGGGCTTCAGCATCACTACTTTTGGTAGGGCAACTTAAGATGAGGGGGGCCCACGAGGGATCAACATCCGGTATAGGAAACCTCCCATTTTGTTCTCAGTTGTCAACCTGCTCAACACCACATCCACACGTGCGAGGGCTAACTATGAGATTTTAGAGACCACAGCATTCATGTTTGTATGTTATAGTGCTTCTGTTGGGATCATGGTAACAGCTGGCAGCTTAGCAACTGCCACCATCTAATTTCAGTACAGATTAAGGTTTTAGAAATCCTGCACTGGAAATGTTCTTGGCAGAGGCCAAAGGTGCTGTTAGAGATTTTTTTTTTTAAATCTCAGAGCTTAATTTAATCAAATTAAATTGATTAAAATGAACATATATTCAAGATCTTGCTAGATTTGAGGGGAATGTATATTTATCATTAACTGTCTTGACCAAGTGGCATAAAAAAAGATTTAGCAATCCTTACACAAATTAAATAAAGGTATTTTTTTAAAAAAACAATGTTCAGATGATTTGCATTTATTTTATTTAATACATATTTAGCTAGTTTCTACTCATATGCCAGACAGTACTCTTACAGACTAAAAGAAAGATAAAGTCCTTATATTCGTGGAGGATATTCTGAAGAAAGGATAAAGAGATTTTTTTAAAAAGTATAACTAAAAAGACAATTCTAATATGAGATAAATGTTCTGGGAAATATAATACAGGTCAGTGTGACAGGGAAGGAATTGGAAGGTATTTTATCTAAAACATAGGCTATACCCACGGATAATGTACCATAATGAATCCAGCTTATATACATAACTATAATGCACTAATTGAAATAATAATAATAATAACAACAATAACAACAACAACAAAAACAGGGACATCAGTGGAGTAGAGCAAGCAGATCTAGCGGAGGCAGGAAGGGAGAGAAAATGAAATGTACTTGGGAATGAGGAATGAGATTGATCAAATAATGTGCATATTAGGCAAATACTTTCTCAACAGGACCTCTAAAGCTCAGGAAATAATGCCAAGAATTAATAAATGAGACAGCATCAAATTAAAAGCTTCTGTACAACAAAGGAAAAAATTAGGAATATGAAGAAAGAATCCACAGAATGGGAGAAAATCTTTGCTTCTGACAGAAGATTAATATGCAGAGTATAGAAAGAGATCAAAAACACCCCCAAATCAAATAACCCAATTAATAAATGGGCAAATGAATTCAACAGACACTTCTCAAAAGAATGCAACAAACAGATTTAAAAAATGCTCAACATCGTTAATAATTAGGGAAATGCAAATCAAAATGGTACTGAGACTTTGTCTCATACCAGTCAAATGATAGCCATCAAGAATATAAATAATAATGAATGCTGGAGAAGATGTGGAGAAAAAGGAACACTTTCATACTGTTGGTGAGACTTTAAATTAGTATCACTGCTATGAAAATCAGTATAGAGGTTCCTCAAAAGACTAGGCATAGAACCACTGTATGACACAACTATAACACTTCTCAGTGTTTACTCTGAAGAATTAAAGGCATCTCACTACAGGGATACATGCATACCCATGTTTACAGGAGCACAATTTATAAGATCCAAACTGTGGAAACAGCCTAGGTGTTCATCAGTGGATGAACAGAAAAATAAAATTATGGCATTTGCAGGAAAATGGATGGAATTAGAGACTATCATGTTACGTGATATAAGTCAAACTCAGAAAGTTAAGGGTCCTTAAATACCTTAAGTTAAGGTATTTTCTCTCATATGTGGAAGCTAGATAGGAAAAAGGGAAAAAAAAGGTGGGGTGTATCTCCTAAAAATCAAAGAAAGATCACCATAGCCAAGGGACAAAAGGGCGGTAGGAATGGGGGGAGGAGAAATGCTGGGGTGTGTTACTGGTGAAATTATATTGCTATATTTTGTGCATGTGTGAATATGTAACAATAAATCCCATTAATATGTACAACTATAATACACCAATAAAATGTGGGAAATAATTATGTGCATGTATGAATATGGCATAACGAATCACATTATTAGGTATAATTATAATCTATCACTAGATAAAATAAATTGGGTGAATGGGAAAGGCACATATAAAAAGTTAACATTTGAACTGATATCAGAATGGGAAGGCAGAATGAGCCAGTCATGGGGAAAAAGTCAGTATAAATTTCTAAATATAAGTTTAGGGAGAGTCAAACAATTTGGGTGGAAAGTACGGGGACTTAACTCAAAGGCTTGTTTGCACAGAAATGACACAAACCCCACATTATATATGTATTTGCTGTACCTCTGTAGGGTAGGCTGGTAACTTGAAGATGTTCAACTCCTATCTTTGACACTGCAATTAATCTGGGGAAAAAACTTTAGAAGTCAAATGCTGCTCACTGACATGGAAGCTTGGGGCCAGAATATAGTGTCTTAAGGTTATGGTTATGGGTTATTGTAAGTGCATATAGGAAGTCACTGGGAAGATTTAGGTGGTCAATTGCCATAATTTGAGTAATGATTCAACAAGATTATTCTGGCAACATCAAAAAGAGATTGTAAGGAGAGCAGTAGAAGAGGAAGCAGAGAGAACAGCTAAGAAGCCACTTGTAGGGTCCATGTGAAGACGATGGCAGTTTTAGCTAATGGTGGCAGAGAAGAGGAAGATGAATAGGAACACTATTTTGGCTATAGAATAAATTATATTTTTGGATTCATATGAGGGTAAGAAAAAGAGAGGGTTCAAAGACAACATGTGGGTTTTAGTTTAAGTATAGTCAAGTATAAATCAGCTATATGTTTCATACCAGGAGACAGGAATACTCTATGTGGAAACGGTAATAAAGATGTCCACACATATGAATGCATGCATATTCATAATGGTACATATACACACTCACACAGCATTTTAAAATGGAGTCTTGTAAAACAATTTTCAAAAATAAGTAAGTCCAGAAATATTGAATTCTGACTTTACAATATTATACAATTTTCACTCACAGGTACTCTGCTTGTTCATGTGGATGTGAGATATACAAACAAGAGGGATCAGACACTGCCCTAGGAGCTAATCATGAAAATATCAATGAACAATTTTTAAGATACACAGGGAATATGTAAAAGAGAGAAACTGCATATTGCTATCACTGCATGGTCCATATGAGATTGTCCTTCACCATTTCTAGCCCTTTTCTCATTCCACCTTGCCTGACCCCTTCTACAGTTTTTGCTTTTGAGACAGGAAAATGCCCATTTACTGTTTTAGAGTAATTTTAAGAGTAAGTGTAAGTGTATTGTGTGTTGATATCCAAGGGTCAGTCACATAAATTAATATGACCATCATCATCATGATTTTTTTTTTTTGCTAGGGAAAACCCAATTATTACAAAGCAAAAGTTATCTTAAAAATGAAACCTAAATTTAAAAGTTATTCTCTTCTGACATTTTGTTCCAAATTAACCCCACAACCAAGATAATTTTCAATTTTCTTTTCTATTTAAGATGAGCATTTTGAAAGATAAAAGAACATACAATGAAACAAAATTACTAATAAAGATGACTTAACTGTAAAAAAAAACAGCAGCCAAAGTTTTGGTCAATATTCAAATATTCATGAGTCATCAAAATATTCATACTCTGCCTTAAAGTATCTGTGCCCTCTAACTTAGTGATTTCTTTACTATAGGAGTACTTCCACATATATACAAAGATGAATATTTAGTAATTGTACATATAATGATGATAGCACTGTGGACAAAAAGAGAAATAAATGTCTAAAGAAGGGCAATTATTACAAAGATTATATAAATCTATATTATAAAATATAATCATTCACTTGATGTTCACAAGGTGGATTTTTATATGTTGACATGGCAACTTCACTCCAATATGTTTTTAAAGGGGAGCAAAGCAATTCACAGAGCAGAAGTACATGGAATGATTCTGTTACGAATATCTGTGTGTTTGCATCTATACACACACACACACACACACACAGTTGTGCACACACAATACAAGTGTCGAAGGCCACACTATTAACCATGGTTAATTAGTTACTTTTCAGAATGAGAAAAGGATAAGATGGCAGTCCTAGGGTGCTGATGGCCTTTCCAGTTTCTACCTATATGGTTCAGTTTTATCCTACACTAAGCATGTCCAATTTAAAGCACACAGCTAGACAACCACCATCCTATGACTCTCTCCATCTGACAGCAGTTCATTTGCTCACTTCACATTATCTGACTACCAGAAACAAACATCAGCTGATGTCCTAGACTAAACCTAGACCACATAACTGAACTTCACCATCTGTACTTAGTAGCACTATTTTCAAATATGTGAGAGGCATCTCCTGCAGCTGATGCCCGGGTGTGTTGACTCTTTTAGAAATCAATAGTCTGGGGCATCCACTTCTTTGTGTTTAAAGTACTTTTTGACGGCATCTTCTTAACAGTGCTTCTCATATGTGTGCAGCATGTCCTGATCACTCAGTGGCATGGTTGACTGTTTACATCCTGCGCCAATTCAGCTGATACGTAATTAACATTATGTCTTGAGAGCCTGCTGTTGTTTGCAGCAACTTCAAGTCCTTATTCTGACACATCAACAACAAGCAGTGAACACTTGATACAGGGCCAAGACAACATCGATGTTGCCTTCAGTTTCCAGTGATGTCACACAGAAAGTGGCCTTCACAAACACAGGGCTGTTTCCACTAGCACTCCTGATTCTTTACTGTAGGAATGCTGTTTTGCACCTCACAATACTAATGATCCACAGTGATTATTATATATATATCTGTTTGTCATCAGATCAGTTGTAGTTGTATACATTAATTTAATTGTGGCTATATGGCAGAAGAAATAAGACTCTCTACAGTCTCACAGAACTGAATTTGCTTGAATCCCAAACTAAACTAACCTGTGTAAATGACGTAATCCCTCTGCATACTGGTTTTCTTTACTGTACAATGAGGGTAATTATAATGCCAAATCAACCCTTGGATTTAATCTGAGAGGTAAATAAGATAATGCATTAAAAGTGCTTTAAATAAGTACCTGCCACAAAGTAATTGCCTACTAAATATCAGATTTAATATAAAAATTATATTCATATGTGTTTCAGGAATTTTAAAATTGATTATAGAATATGCAATATGGGGCATATGGTTATTTGAATAAGTGTTAATAGAATATAGAAGAAATAATTCCACTTGGTTAAATATTAGAGTTTTAAAGCTGTTAAATGTTTTATTATAATGAACTACTATATAGTATAGTATCATAAGTATTTTACAGTAAAGATATTTTCTAAATATAATATAAAAGCATTGGACAAGAATAAGAAAAATGAATAAGAAATATATAAATTTAATTTTAATAAGATTTCAAGTATATATATCAAAATTGCTTTCTTTCAGTTTGGCTTGAATCAAAATTTACCTTTGTTTAAAAAAAATGCAGCCTCTTAGAAAACTTCAGAATCCACTTATTTATCAGGGTCAGAATCTAAACAGGAACTCCAACTCATCTTACTAAGAAGCTAAACAAACACCCAAATTAATGAGTAATCTATTTTCCCATTTTCTTGACTCTGATTTAAATCGACATTTTTGCTTCCGATTTTACTGTTTATTTGAAAGCCTTTGATAAGTCTTTTCAGCTCAGTGGCTCCTCGAGTGTTCACTTTGAACAATGACTTTGCAGCTGGCCAAACCTGACTCTCAATCAATTTTTATGAGCACAAATTCTTGGGCTGATGGCTAGGTCTCCAGCTACATCACTCATGTAACACACACTCACGAGTGGTGATGAGATTCGCATTATCACCAGAGCACCATTCTGCCCATGGCAGCAGCAGACACAGCAGGGGGATACTGTCCTCCCTACGAAAAACGACTCCTTCACCTTTCAATAATGCTGCCTGCAGGTACCCACCGACAAGCTGTGTGCAGATAGAATGAGAGCTGTCTTTAAAAATACTCATAGAAACTACCCAGTTCCTCTCAATGGGTCATTCTCACTGAATCTCCATACATATCCATCTTGATTTTGAAGCGAGTGCATTCAATTTGTCTTCCCATTACATTTGGAATTGAAAGGAAGATTCAATTGTTTAAAACTTCCAAGAGTTCTCAGACAACTGGCATGTATATTTTAATACATTCAGGAATGAGATTCTATGAGTGAGTGTGTATATATGTACATATGTGCACGTACACACATGGTATTTAAATATGACTTCAATTTTAAGTTGTTACTACAGGTAGAATAAATCCATGTGCATTATGGTTTGGGGGGGTATATTCCCTTACATTTTTATTCTGAAGCATATGCATTAACCATCTACTTTGATTTACACAAGATTTGCTTTTTAAAATGTAAAATATATACTTTAGCTATTGGGAGGACTTTTTATCTCCACAGGTAATTTTCTCCAAATACCTACCAATTAACAATCTCAAGGTATTACGATGCCTTCTTTCATTTCTAAACTGTCTAATGGGTGATAATCAAAGTGTTCATGTCTATAACTTTTGATTCCTGTGATCACATGCAAGAAAATAAGAGAAGGGGAAAAAGATGATCTCCCCTGCCCCAAACTTTCTCTGGTCAAAAGCAGAAGGAGATCATTTGACATCCTAAAACGGGTCTACAAAAGACTAACTTTTACATTAGAACAATCAGTACATTAGAAACTCTTTGGGCCTACAGTTTTTAAACCAGATCTCTAGACTAACAAGTGTTCTCTGCTCATTGATGAGCCATTGGACATTTTGGTTACTGGGTCACAGTCTCACTTCTTTCCTACATATTTCTACCAGTTAAACTCTATGCTTACTAAGAGGTAGCTTGGTTTGCTCCCAAACTGTTTAAGCTAGTAACACTAATGAAATTTTGGAATTAAATAAAATTCTACATGAAGAAGATTCATGCTTTTCAAAAACTCAACAAAGACCCATAACTGGGACAAACTTGTTGAATTTGATGTAGGTGAAACATTTTTGAGATAGGAATAAAATTAAAATCTCCAGAAAGATCTACACTCAAATTGCTTTGTAAATATATTTAAATTATTGTACCAATGTAAAGTAATGAAACCAGAAAGATCACCCAGAACTTTAAACAGGGAACCCTTGAGCTCTCTAACCATAGATTAACTCTGTGTAATCTTTTATTAGATTAGTTCTAACCACATTTTAATTGGGAATAAAATGGGTCATGTGGCTGCCATATAGGTAAATCTACTTTTGACTGAATTTTTAAACTTTCAAGAAGAAATTATGACATAATGGGACATTAATAGAGGCGATTTTATTCAACAACTGATGCATGGTGGTATTCTGGAAGATAGAAAATGTTAATTTTCCTTCCTTGGCATTTTACCATGTCAAGCTTGCCTCATGTGTTGTGGGAATAGTTGAGATTTTAGACTGTTCTAAGAATTCCAAGAGTGATTCTCTTTTCAGATATTTCCTTTGAAAATGACATCACATGAATTTATCATGAAATCAAATGACTTTTACTTGGAAAGTTATGATTTAATCTAAATTTAATTTAATATGTATGTTCTATGAGCAAAGGTTATCCATGATTTAAAAAAGCTAGCCAAACCATCTATACCAACAATCTTTAGTGAAATGAGTGGCATTGTTTGGTGAGTTTGTCAACATTCAGAACCTAGTCATCAATAATCAGCAGTCAACTTGATTTCAAAACATGCATGTGGATTAGTAACCTATATGGCATAGTTGCACAAAAATGAGTGATTTCATGAATTATTATTTATCTTTAAAATATCAGCTGTTTTCAAGGGATGCTCTGGGAATCTTGTAGATCCTAAAATCCTTTCAGAGGGTCTGTAAGGTTAAAAAGATTTTTAATAACAATATTCAGAAGTTTCTTGCCTTTTTCATATTTATTTGCTCACAAGTATACAGTAGTGCTTTCCAGAGACCACGCTCTATCCAATATTGCAACAAACTGCATGCAGAAACTGCTATGAGAATATAGCTGCATTCTCTGATGCCAGACAACAGAGGGATGTGCAAACGCACCAAATAATGCCACTCATTTCACTTAATTGCTTGGCCTGGGAAATAGTTCTTTCATTTAAGAATGTAATTTAAGTTGGCATATAATGAATTTACTACTTTTATTTTTAAAGGAATTAAGTATTTCTTAAGCTTTTTTTGAATACAGTAAATAGTGATAGATATAACTCACATAAATAAGTTTTAGAACCATGTCTTAGATTGATTATGTAACAGGAGGAAAAAATAAAAAAGACTAACCTGAACAAGGACAAAGTAACGTTTTTTCCATCTTTTCCAAACCTTCTGTCCAAGGGCATACAGATATCTGGTATGAAAAACAAACAAGAAAAAGAACATTTCACATGAATAATGTTGTGGTTCCTTGTAATCACATTTCTTCCATAGGTGTTTATCCTTGAGAGCAGCCAGCTAAAGGCTGTTTTCATTTGGAATCTGAGACAACACGCAGATACTGTGTTACAAAATGACTGAGCTTGTTCTAGGTTCTTGAAAGGAAATTGATTTATGTGGCTTATCAATTTGTCAGTCCTTACCACAAATTGAGCGAAGTAGGAGTTAGAAAGGATAATCAAAGAACCAGTTGGAATTTTATTCTTGCACATACTTCTTAGGAGAGACAAAGGCTGCAAACTGAGGACATGGTACTAAAAGCTTCAGATCTCAAATGACCAGACCTGGATAGTGCAGCCAGGGAAGGAGCTAGCTATAGAGTCAAGAACCCAGGGTGAAAGGTCACTGTCTAGCTGGGTGACCCTGAGATGTGCCTATACTGATGTGTTTCCATTTCTTCATGTATCAAACCACAGGCCTGGATCTCCTGATTTCCAACATTTGTCAGTTCTATCATCTTAGGATTTCCCTGACTTAATGGAAGTATCTCATTTCACTTTTTTTTAATATGAAATTCAGATTAATTGTAATCTTCATCATCTTCATTGGAAGATGATGTTGTATAGTTTAGTATCATTTCACCCATGGCTTTTAACTGTCAGCTGTTATGTAATGATTAATGTAGTCAATCATTTGAGACTAAATTTTGGTTCTGAATGAATATATAGAGATATGCCGAGGTATCCAGGAAGGTAAAAGAAGAGATTAAAATGTAACCCAGGGTGAGCTCATCAAGGAAATAACTATTTTAAAATTATGTCATGAAACCACATACACATCCCTCCTACAAAAGCAAAAATAGAGACTTGATTTTAAAATTAAAGAAATATGGTAAAAAAAAAAAAAAAAGAGTATCATGGGGCTGGGGTATAGCTCAGTGGGGGAGCACTTGCTGAGCATGCCTGAAATGCTGGATTACATTCCATGGGCCAAAACTAAAACAAAACAACCAACACTGTGGCTAACTCAGTTTATTTAGGGGCTTAAAGTCTTCAGACCACCTCTCACAATTTTCATGGCTGAAATTTTAGCTTCTTATTTAAATAATCATCTTTTGCCACAAGCCAAGCATACTTCTTGTCCTCTTTGAATAGAGTAAAATGGAGTGGAACGTTGGCTAATGTGTGGTGAAATGAATAGACACTCTAACTTGCTACCAGTGGGGAGGGTAACATAAGAATATTTTCCTGTAGCACAGCACCACAATAAGAATAGTCCTACTGTTTTAGTTTTTGATAAAATTAATAACATAGTGAATATCTCATTATATAATATCTAAAAAGAACAGAATGCAATACTACACCATCCTTAGTGATCTGAAATTTTTAAGAAATATAGATGCAAAATGAATATTACAAAAATAGTAATAACAGTATCTGTGAGTAACATAATTATGGTAGATTTAAGTTTGCTGTATTTTCTAACTTATCAGAATCAGGGAAAAAAAATGAGTTACTAAAAATCAAAACAGAAACAATTGGGTTGTTGCATTGCAAACATCATCTAAATTGCTCAAATCAATTACACATTTTCTTTTACCCACATAAGCTAGCTGAAGCATCTGGTGAGCTTCTTTCTGCCACTCATGTTACCCTTCATAGCATTGTTTGTGCTTTTAGATGTCATGTGAATTCATTTAATGACTGGCAGAAATATCTACTCCTCTTCTCACCTGCTTCACTGTTTCTTCTCAAGGTCCCCTTAAAACCCTTTGCATACCTTTACTCTAGCCTCTAATTTCTCTTCTCTGGTTCTAGTGATAGGTGTTTAGCTGTTCTCTTTCTTTTTCCTACATAATTTCCCTCTCTTGAAATGCACACACCTAAGTTCCTATTACGGGGTTAACAGCAATGACCTCAGGAACTAGATGCTGTGGAGATGACAGCTGTCCTCTATAAAAGCATACCAACAAGATGTGTGCCCAGTAGCTGCCCAGCAGCCACAGAGGGCTTCTGAAAGAACCTTTGCCTGTGACCACAGTCTGCTTCTCAGCTTTTTTCAAGTGTCTCACTTGGCAGACTGCTGGGTAACCAGTTCATACACAAGTGAATGTGAATAGTGACACAAACCATCAACACCACAAGCAAGTTAATGTGAGTTTATTGACAGGGAAGATCCTGCGTGAAGAATACCAGTCAGCAGCAACATCATTCAAAACCATGGATTAATAAATTTGGAATGTATGGTTTCTCTGAAGACAGAAAGCATAGGGGTTGGTGGACACATACACATTGTATTTGGGAATGTTGTATTTGTATCATAGGAACATGTTATGACAAACAGAGCAAGAAGGAATTGGGGATGAGAACCAAGGTATACATGTGGGTTCTCTAAAGCAGTTTAGGCTGTTGCATTTTAAGGAAAAATTCAGCTGAACATGTACAAAAGTGACAAAGGATCAAACATATCCAGAAACTAATTTGTTATATAAATTTTGCCAGCTCCCAATGCAAGAAAATAATAACATTTAACAAAAGATTACCTGCAAAATAATGTTATAAATATTATACAGGAAATAATATAATGTTTTTTCTTCTTAATGTTTTCATATTAGATAAAATTCTAGTGCAAAAAATGAACCTGGATGAAATACAACAGCAAAATAACCATACTAAGTAAGAATATATTAAATTTCTCTTCAACACATTTAATTTTTTCACCATAAGCATGAATTCTTGGATCAGATACCAAGTCCCATTGTCTACATGCTTTTTCATGAGTATGAAAGCAGATTCTTGGCCTAAGGGACATATTTAAAAACTAGAGAGGAAAGAAGAGGAAGAAAAAAAAGAGTTCACCAATATTGGTGAAGAGTAAAAACCCTAAAAGCAATCTAAGGATCAAATGATTAGATTGTCATTAAAAGTGATGAAAAATATTACTTATGTACAGAAAATTCTTACTAAATAAAACAAGCAGCCACACAAGCTCATATTTTATTCATGGGAAAAATCCAGAAAATTCAATGACAAGTTAAACCTATAGTCAATATCTGGCAAGCTTAAAGATGGATTTTATATCCTTCTTTATGGCTTTTTTGCCTTTTAAAAATGTGTTTACTGACTAAGTCTTTCTTCCTCTGTGTTCTGTAAGGATTATTAGCAGTTTACATAAAGTAAAATTTACCTGCTTTGGGTGTACAATTTGACAAATGTTTCAACAGTCATGTAACCATGACCAATTTCTTATGGAACATTCCTATCTCCTCCAAGTTCCCTCATCCTCTTTATGGTTAATCCCTTCCTCACAATCCCAGCTTTGGCAACTACTGATTTGATTCCTGACTTTGTTTTTCATTTCCAAAATACCATATAGTTGGAATTTTACAGTACATATATTTATTTGAATGAATTCACCTCAATGTGTTTATCCATTCACCAGCTGGTGGACATTTGAATTGTTTCCACACATCTGGATATCAAAATTGAAGCTACTATAAACATTTGTGTCTTGGTGTCAGCAAATGTTTTCATTTCTATTGGACAAGTATCCAGGAGGATTGTTGTATCATATGGAAAGTGTATGATGGATTTTACAAGAAACTGCCGAACTATTTTCTAGAGTGACTGTACCACTTTGTACTACAACTAGCAATATGAGAGGACATCTTACCTTCTTAATCAGAAAAAATTTATTATTATTTGACATTATGACTCTAAATATTTCTGATGTGACTAAGGTAAAATCTAGAGACAAGATCCTTTTCTTTTTGTCTTGAGGACAGTGGAGAGCTCTATAGGCTTTCATGGTGAAATAGGCTTCCAGCTTTCAAAGCTATCCTCACATTGTGGAATTTGGAGCAGTCTAAATTCTGTAGACAAATGGGTGTTATTATCATTTGGGAGGGTTAGAGTGAGAGTGAGTGAGGAAAAAGAGTCAAAATCATTTGAATATTTGGTAATCATTAGGTAATCAGTTTATTATATAACACCTGTAAAAATCAAAATGTATCCTCTCCTAACCCATCTTTATGCCTAGCATCACTACTGAATCACTGTTTTTTTTTTTAAATGTTCAGTGCTACATTATAAATTATTTCTTTTATGGTATCTAATAGGTTTTTGAAATTTCAGGAAAACATGCAAAAGTTACATTTAGCTTGACATTATAATTTACCAGACAATAAATGCTGTTCCTTACGCTTACTAAAAAGTGAGTTATTCTATATAGACTGTATTTATATCTATAACTAATATTTAGAGAATTTGTGCATAATAAGTTGAATTGACTTCAAACAATCATAAATATAATTTGATCTTTCTTTTATGATTTAGAAAGACCCTATAGTAATCTCAGAGTCATTATAACAAACATCAATTTTAACTGAATACTGTGGGGGAAAAAATGCAGCTGATAGGACTAAATCCACCTACCTGATATATGATGGAAATAGCACTAATTAAGCAGATCCTTTATGGCTATTTATTTGTCATTTACTTTGTGTTTCATGAAAATAGTCCAATATTTTTTAAAGCCTAGTTTTCAAATATTTTTGTCCTCCACGTTTAGGACAAATTAGTATCTTAGTGCTTTATGAAATAAAAATCTACCAGGGGCTGAAGTTATAGCTCAGCGGTAGAGTGCTTGCCTTGTACATGTAAGGCACTGTGTTTGATTCCCAGCACCACAAATAAATAATCAAAATAAAATAAAGGACCATCAATAACTAAAATAAATACTTTAAAAAAAGAATCTACCAGGTAAAGATGTGGGAGAACATCATCCAAGAAAAGTGTTTCCAGGCCTACAAGGGGACAGAACCTTGGCTGGTGGGTCTGCTTTTCCTCAACATTTTGTCATCTGCTGGGTCATTACTATATGATTGATTCATATCAAAATGTCTTTTTTAAGAATATGTAAATCAGACCTGCCAAAATATCTGCAAAGTGGGTACACACGCTTAACTGGGATTGGCGAGACAATCTATAATATCATCCAATAAAATGAACATTTATCAAGCAACATAAGAGTAACAGCTTATAATGAGTACTGTGAATTTCTCTCACCTTAAACAAAAAAGCAGATTTGTTTTTTGGTGTGGTGGGGCTTTCACCGTTATTCATTTTCCTTAACCTATAGGATTTGGTTTTAAATAAGACATTTTTCCCTCTCATCTTTTAAAAATTCTTTTGGTGAAGTTAGAAATGGATGGAAAATGAGATAACAAATAGTAGCAGTTTTTAAGATCATGACCCATTCTCTGGTACTCTATTAGAATGTTGCCCTAGGGAAAAACTCCTAACTGAAGTTAAATTTGATCCAATAATTATTTAAGAGGGGATACGAAAGAGTTTCTTGGATACAAAAGAGATTCTAATGCACAGCTTTCACAAGCACATATTTCTGATGCTCATTTGCACAAAGTATAACATGTTTTTTCCATTGAAATATTTATACTGCATCACAATACTCATGTAACTAAAGTATTTTGGATTATTTAAAAAGAATTGCTCAGATACAATGTGAAAGTGTTTACTTCCATCAATACATCCAACTTAAGTATTAAGTTGTTCCTCTGAACCAAAAATTGCCTGCTTAACTTTAAAATCTTCTCTTCTTACACAGGATTAGGTAACAAAGCAATTAGCAGCACTGACACAATGCTTGGATTTAACACAAGAGTAAAGCCTTAAAGCATTTGGTTTCATAAGTGAGTATAAACACAGAGTAATCTTCAGGTATTAATGCCTTTTATAGGGTTATTTCTAATGAAGAGCACTACTTGTTCCAGGAAATATGAATCATTGCCAGGGAACCAAGGCATAAAACCAAGGAAATATGTCTCTATGTTTCATTCGCCTAAACTATTTTTGTATTTGTAACCAGTCTAAGGTCATATTGCATCACTGAATATCAGAGATATAAGAAAATGAACTTTAACATTTTTATTGTATATTTAAAATATACTGGTAGGGGAAAGCTCCAGAGAAGAAAAAAGAATTTTGGTGTTCACCTACTTGATTTTTCTTTAAGAAAATAGCTAACAAGTCAAAATAATTACTACGAACAAGGTAAGTAGTATATTTTTTATCTTCTGCATATTAATAGTTATGTAAGGCTATTATAATACCTTTTTAAAGTCATACAACATTTCTGGTATCAACATGATCCTTAAAAGCTAACTTAATAAGCCAGCTGGGTAATATACATACCACAGCTGCTTCTAAAAGTTTTGCTTGTGGACAAAACTGGTCTTTATAAAATTGTCTGGACAGCAAAGATAAAAACTTTTCTTTAGATAAACACTGATCATTAAACAATATATATTCTAGTACCAATAAAATGGCTTTCAACAACATATTTACTGAATAAAATAAAATTTGGTAAAAATAAACATCAAGTAAAACAAAAATCAGCATAACTACTAGGCATCTCTTTTGCAAAATCTTAGGCAACTTACATTTCATCATGTGTTAACACTGCCAAGCTTATAAAACTATTTAAAATGCTTGTTTTTGCACAGTACATCTTTGAAAATATATTTTTTAAAAATAGACACACATGTAATATCTGTGATTTCTCTTCCTTTATGCCAAAACCCTCAGAAATGAGTATTACTAACAAAGTGATTTTCTATAAATACTGTATATTCTCTGCTGATAAGCATAGTCAAAAATGTTAGTGTAAATTTAAGAACTCATTTTATGATTAGTTTTAAAAACTGAGATTTAACTCATCTTCATATCATGGTATGCATGTAATATAATCTGTATTAATTATATGGGTATAGCTGACACACTCTGCATCATGTTTGAAATAGAAACAGGTAACATAAAATAACAAATTTAACAAAACTTCAAAAACACTTCATAAAACCTTTCTAATTTGAAGAATGTTCAAAGAATACTTCAACACACAAAAATTCTCCAAACACATTACTAAATATTGTAGTTTAGCTTCAATTAGAGTGGTGGCATACAGTTCTAATAGAAAGGAGAATATGACAATTTATTTGCTCTGAGACCATGCTGTGAGAGTTCATGGTTTTACTTTACGATGAAAAATCATCACTAATGAATATTTGAAAAACATAATTGTATACATAAGATGGGAATTATTCAGTGCTTGGGGGAAAAAAAGGACTATTGCTTTTGGCAGATCACTTATGAGTCTAGCTTTTTATTCAACGGAACAATCCATCTACATGTTGAATGATAAAGCCTTTTCTTCTACAAGGCTTCATTTTTCAAGGAAAAAATAGAGAAAGAGAAAAAAAAATCAATATATAGAGTAGTTGAGTCCTGGAAAGGGCTTTCTTAAAGAGAAACCTCAGTCAAGGTTGAAAGAGCAATTAATGCAGGCTCAAAAAGCTAGGCCATTCTGATAGAGTTCGGTTAACATGTGGCAGAAGTAATCATCCACTTGTGAAAATGATTTTCGGTTCATTCTCAAACACCTTTCAGACACTCATGATCCCATTTAACTGACAACAATACAGGCTATCTGTGGGCACCATTGCATTTGATGTGAAAACCAATAGGGACCAAATGCCCTCAGGCACTTGCAGTCATCCCTGCACGTTCTATGCTGCTTGCATAAAAAGGAACCTTCTTTTCACTACATTCTTTTATTTAACTCCACAAGATTAAGTCTTTTTCTTTCTCTCTTCTTCTTTTCTTTTTTAGTTTTGGTTTTGTTTTCAGCTCAGTTATGAGAAAAGACACTGATTCGAGACAACACCGTGACCTGCACATTATGAAATCTAGAAGTAAATACTTTCCAGTTGGTCTTTATACTCCTTGAATTCTTATGGGAAAGAGGACAAGAGGTGGGAGTGCAAGCAAAGGATCTTTGCCAAACAAAATTGTGTGGCAGTCTGAGAGAAATCAGGACTGAAGAAAAACCCCAAACTCTTGCTGTCATGCAAGAAGTTAAATGTTTGTGCTGTGTACAAAGGTGACTTATAACAGCAAACTTGAATGAAATGAGAATCCTTCACTTATTGGACATCACATTTTATGGAACTAGTAATGTAAAAACCATCATTTTTCTTTTTTAAAAGTTTCATCTTCTGTTACTTAAATGTCAGATAAATTTCAGCGGATATGAGCATTATCAGATAAGTATAATAGTTAAGGTATAAAAACTATATTAAAAATTGGTTTGCTGAAGAATGATCTAGAATATGAATAGAGGCAATTGTCAAGATAAGACCACAAGCCCCATTCCACCTTTAGATATTAAGGACTGTAGCTGATCATTCTTGAAGGGAACATTCTAATACTCAATATGAAGTGAATGCCCTGACATCTAGACACAAAGCTAACTGGGAACACTAGGTAAATGTTCTAAGGAAGTAATTTTAAATAGCTAAACACAACCCAAATAATACAACCAAGTCACAATGAATGGCCAAATCTTACAAGACATTTTCCTGATACTTCTCTTTGACAATTGGCCTTTGGCATTCTTTTATAATTCAATTATCAGAAAAAAAAGTGTCCTAATACCTATTTTTAAGGGCCCATGATCTCTCCAATGATTATATTTATAAAACTATGTAAAAATCACATTTTTAAGAATTTATTTTTAAGTGGACAAAACATATATTTATGGTGTACAGCATGCTTTGAAATGCATGTACCCTGTAGAAGGGCTAAATGAAATTAATATATGCATTGGCTTGATAAACTCTACCCCAGAAAGTGTAATATGCAAAAGCATGGTTTCATGTTTTACCTCAATTTATATGCTCTTAAAGTTTTTTTTTTCTTTCATCTGTAGGAGCTTTACTACTTTGTTAAAAATTAAAGAAAATTAATGGGTTTTCCAAACAAATTACAAAATGTCTCAAAAGTGGATAAAAGAAAACATGCAAAGAGGATACCAAGCAGCTTCCTTTACCCCCATCAGGCAAACCTGCATAGTTGGGTCTATGCCCTATCCCTTCAATAGAGGACAGAACATTCGAAAAGTGGAATGTCCCCGAGGGTCTAGTTTGACACATTCCAAAGGGAAGAAGGGAAGGATATTCTAAACCACTTGGCAAAAAGACTCTGGGCACCTGATAATTAGATGGAAATGATTCACTTATAGAATCTTTTTTTTTTTAAGGATCTCCATTGTATTCTCCTTTCCCTGAAAATGCAAATGGTCTGGCAAGAAACAAAAGTTTTGGCAAAGTATAAATATGTTCAAGAATATGATGATGAAAAATTTCTTCTGTTTTAGGAATAATATTACCAAAGTAAAGAAAAATGATCAAATATTTTTTTAACATTATATAAAATATATGTAATACCAAATCAGCACAAACATTTTAGGGCTCAGTTTCTTTTTTCTGTAAATGGAAATATCTACTCCAGTTTCTTCAAAGTGAGGATTGAAAAAAGAAATAGGCACG
This sequence comes from Ictidomys tridecemlineatus, assembly GCF_052094955.1. Classification (NCBI taxonomy): domain Eukaryota; kingdom Metazoa; phylum Chordata; class Mammalia; order Rodentia; family Sciuridae; genus Ictidomys; species Ictidomys tridecemlineatus. The sequence continues at coordinate 183,788,843 of NC_135478.1, read as the reverse complement.
TGAAATGCTTATTTTAAAAACTATATTCTAAAATGATAGTCATGAAAACAGTTTGGGATTCAGTGTTTTCTATAGCATAGTCTTGGAACATCTGGGTATAAGGAGGCACTATGAGGAAAAGGAATGGGTTTGGTGGGCAAATGAATGTGGAAACAATGAGTAAAACAAAGCTAATGAGGTTCTTATATGCCAGGACTTCTAAGTGCCTATAGCAGACAAGTGCACGAAGACACACAAGGGCAGGAAAGGTGGGACAGAAGAGTAAATTTTTTTTTTTTTTGTCTACAAAATGCAGTGTCTCTTTCTTTCTTTTTAGAACAGCTTTTGGAATCATGCTAACACACACTTTGGTAATTAACTGGACTAGATTACTGCTAATATCTTTAAGCAATAAATTTATATGAGAGGTTTTACATTCTGTTTGGAATGAACTAATATCTCAGTTATAACTAAATTATCATTTTCACTTCTACCACAATTTTGCTAGGAATGTGTGAAGATTTACATTCAAAGAGAAGAGACTTTTCTTTAAAACTTGTATTCTAAGCTCCATGGATTATGTTTAATTCCTAAACGGTAATGTTGCTCTGTGATCTCAGCTAATGAGGGAAGACCTGAAAAGCTCTGAGATTTAGGAAACAAATTGCCTGTGTCCATCTTCTGGAGTGACACCTTCATGTCACTTAGTTACAAAGATATTTGAACTCCTCCTGACACTCAGCATGTTTCAGAATTGCCTTCCCAACCGCTTTGTTCCACCTAAGCTATGTCACTTGAACTTCAACTTTATGCTGTAACCAATCATAATTGTAGCTAAGGATGGTGAAGTTCAGGTTTAGGACTTGGGGATTGAGCAGTGAGATATTCTTGCTATAATTCCAGCTCAGACATTGTACTGCAGTTTCCGTGTGCCCATCCCTGCCTGGCTCCCTTGTGCTTACACGTTTGTTTTGATAAGCTGCCCCACAACCCAGGCTAAGCACCCAGCTTTGCTGGGATTCTTGTTAATCTTTCTCTGGAACTCTGCTCTTGCATTGTGGGCATGTTAATTGGTCGTAGACAGTTCTGTGATTGCTCACATCTACAAACTGCCTGTGCAGAGCGTCTTGGATACTTTTCCTGGCTCACGCTGACATCAAGCACTCTGCTGTACAAACACTCTCTGGGCTCTTGCTGCTCCTCCAGGTGCTTGAGTGCTGTTCCTCCTACCCTTTCAGTCTGGCACATCTTAGCTTCATCCTTTCCAACACTTCCTTTCAATGGATTTTGCTTGAGTCTCACATTTCCCATTTGTTTACCTGCCTTTCTTGGAGCAGCCTTTCCTGACTCTTCACAGAGTCACACTCCTCCTGTCTTACATGCAGAAGGTGACGTGGGGACATTTCTTCCATATCCATGGCCTGAGCCATGCCCTCCATGAGGGCCACAATCATGTCAGTTCCTCACCACTCCATCCTCATTGCCCGATACTGAGCTTCTCCATGACATAGTCCATAAACTCTATGGCTAATCCTAGCTTGGTTATTAAGAACAAAACATAATGAAGCAAGAAAATTTTAAGCAAAAAATTATATGTCTCAAAAGAAGAGAAAAAGACTTGGGTAGTCTGGATGTTTCATAAAATTGCTTTTTTATATACTTATTTGTATCAAGAAAAATCAAATAATTTTAGCAGCAGAATGTTACCCTAAATGTTAACTTAATGCAGAAGATCAAAACAAAAAGGCAGTATGGAGCTGCTGACATGAAAGTCGGCATGGAGCCTCAGAGATCCAGCACACATCACACCTGACCCCAATGAGAAGTTCCTAGGGCTTCTGCACCTTGGACAAAGTAGAATATGTCTAAAGATCCCCAAACAATTCCTGTTAGTATGCTTTTCAAAATGATCTGATGTGTGAGCTTTGTTAGAACCCATTGTTGGAATTGTTGAAGGACCCATGATTCAGTACCTCATTTCTCTGCTGGCATTCTGAACAATTTCACTAGAGACAAATGAGTTGACAGAGAACAAAATAGCATCAGCTACCTTCGATACTGATGGAGACAATACGGTAGAGCATGATTTACTTCTGTAAGTAGTGGGCTTCCTTATAAGGTTCAGTATCATTTCTAGACATGCTTTTGCATAGCCCAGTCACAGGCAGTGCTGGAAAAGACAGGCCTATGCCTAGGGAGATCCTGTCCACAACACACATGTGGGGAGATGCAGAGAACAGGGACTTCCTCTAGACAACTTACTTTTAAAGGACAAATAGAATATAAAGAGCTTATCTATTCATGTCCAGTTTCTGCTCTCAAGTTAACCAATTAGGTAAGTAAAGGAAAAGGGAAAAGGCAAGAGAGAAGAGAGGTCAGGAGTATTACAGCAATGGGTATCCCATCATATGGAAGTAAATGGTGAGGATGTAGAATAATTTTTTTTTCCAAAATAGAGATGAAAGAATGAAAATAACCTGTGGGGTATCGGAGGCAGAGATAAAAGACACAAAGAAAACACAAATGATTCTCTTAGGTCTAACATCCCTTTAAGCTGCTATGTACCCAGAATGAACTTTACTTTCCTCATCTATAAAACAGAAATAGCAATACTTGCCTTTACCACAGTAGGCAAATATAATTACATATATCTAGCAGAATGATGCACCTGAAGGGGCCTTTCAGATTATAGAGTACAATGAAAATCAAGGCATCATTATTAGTAGTAGAACATCCCAAAACATATTTCAATCTATTTTTTTGAAGGACTAAAAAATTTGGGTGTGGAGGGTTGGTGATGACTTTTTCTTTTCTTTTTTTTCAGAGAGAGAGAGTAAGAAAGAGAATTTTTTAAAATATTTATTTATTTTTTTTAGTTCTCAGCGGACACAACATCTTTGTTTGTATGTGGTGCTGAGGATTGAACCCGGGCCAGACGCATGCCAGGTGAGCGCACTACCGCTTGAGCCACATCCCCAGCCCCGGTGATGACTTTTTAAATTTTGTCCCTCATTAACAAAAAAGTTTTGAGCTACTGGGAAGAGAAACTTGAGTATACCTTTTCCTAAAATGAACCATATCTATGACTCTATGATGTCAAACAAATCATAACAACAAAAACTACCTCTTCTTACTTATTAGGCAAAAGCAATATTTCCATAGAGGACCTGCATTAAGTATGCAAGCTACTGAATTTTTTGGTCTTTTTTTTTTTTTTTTTTTTGTACTGGGGATTGAACCCAAGGGTGCTTTATCACTGAGTTACATCCCTAGTTGTTTCTATTTTTTTTTTTTTTTGAGACAAGGTTTCCTATTGCTTAGAGCCTTGATAAGTTACTGTGGCTGGTTGGAACTTGTGATCCTTTAGTCTCAGACTCCTGAATTGCTGGGATTACAGGTGTGCACCAATGTGTCTATCTTCTTAGGTTCTTAAGAATATGCTATTTAACCAACCAAACTTTCTAGACTATTACAGAAAAGTATCCATTGATGTTCAGTTTTTCTTTCACACATATTTACTTATTTAGAGGCAAATGAATAACAAAGCCAGTAGTAAAAAGGAGTCATGTCTGATAAGGTTAGGATTCAAGTTGTACTAGGTTTTTATGACGTTTATTTTTATCCTGTAACTTTAATCTTAAGAAGTACATTTTGAAATGTATTTGCTTAAAATCTATATCTACAGTATTTTTGTCTGTGAATGCAGGATAGGATGAAAAATGAAATCCAGATAGTTAATATAAAAAGAAAACCTTTGACATTTACACACATACTCAGAATTTCAAGTCTCAGATATTTTTGGTAAAAACTGACCTCATGATATCTGTGATTATCCATATACTATTATACATTAAAGTTTTTGTATATTAATTTGATAAAGTGTCTTGACAAGTTTGATATGTCCAAAATGAACTACCACTAACCTTCTTCTAACCTTTTCGTTTTTACATTTTTAAAGAGAAAATGTCTTGGAGGTTATTTAATTCTACTTAAATAGTGCTGCTTTCATTACCAAGTTCTCTACTTTTCAATAGACAGTATTTTCTGTTATGGGGGAATGCTTGCGCCATCTATTGAACAAATATATATTGCTACTTTTGTCAAAATAAGTCTATACCACCACTTCCAAAGATGCTTGTGAAGTTGTTTCCTTTAAAGAGCAACTTTGGAACAAAATCTGCTCCTTTTCTTTTAAGGCACATGTCATCATAAGGAAGCTGTAACTTGTCCCCAAATAATTCTAATATACATGAGTTCAAATAACACAATATTTTTTTTCTTAATGGAATCATTTTACAGTTACACATTCATAGGCTGACATGGATATATATAAAAAAAAGCAGGAAACACATAATTCAGAGGCTGGGGGTGCAGCTGCTTAACATGTGTGAGGCCCTGATTCAATCCCCAGCACCAAGCATTAACAATAACTAAAATACAGTTGAGAAAAGAAGTAAAGCATAGCATTATTCTATCATATATATATCCATTTATATATCTATATATGTGTATATATAATGTGTATGTGTATATATATCTCTGTGTGTGAATATATACACAATAGAAAATAATTAAAGTCTAATGGTGATTCTAGATTTTTCTCACAACAACAAAATACAGTGGGAAAAATCAGTCTTGAGAAGATCATGGACCCTAAATATCTTTTGCCTCTCCTCCCTCTTTTTTTTTTTGTGGTACTGGAAATCAAACCTAGGTTTGATCATACTAGGCAAGCACTCTGCCACTGAGCTACATCCCCAGCCCTCTTTCCTCCACCTCTTTATGGTAGCACAATCTAACCAGTAGAACTGAAAAGAAATGCAGTATGTCCAGTTTCCATCAATTACGTATGTTATTCTTCCCTAGGAAAACAAAATAAAAACTTCTGTCAAAATCCTTGTCAAAATTTCATACATAAGTAGAGAGTCTGATTAAGCTGTTAGCACATTTCTATCTGCTTTTCAATATGATGCATGAATTATTAGAAAGTTAACAATAATTACACTGAAATAGCAATTAACTAGAAACCAAATAATTTTCATCTCACCAAAGGTTTCTCATTTCTTTCCCCTTTGCCCTATGCTTGGAGAAAAATAACCAAGAAAACAAACTTACTTCAGATAATGCAAGACCTAGCTCGGAGTTAGTGCTATTTAGTGATAATTGATTAACTTACTATTTACACTATGCAATGGAGAACAGAAGATAAGCTCCTCATAAACAATCAATATAAGGTAGGAGACAATTATGAAAAGTAAAGATAAATTATCATGGGAGTTTTAGGAGGGAGAGAGTTTTAGACAGATGAATATAGGTGAGTAAATTATCCTTCTTAGTCCATATACTTATGAACTTTATTTTGAAAAGCAATAAAAATTCTAGTAAATTAAAAAAATTAACACTCAAGTTAGAAATAAAAAAGCTTCCGGCTCCACTTAAGGTAACCTTATTGCACTAGCATTCAAGGAAATTAAGCTTTACTCTACCTGAAAGCAGAAACAAGTAGCAAAGGGGGGGATTATAGACTATGTTAATTAATATCTGTCATGATATATACATACTGCACCAATAGTCTTAACCATTCCCAGTGCATTTCATTGTCAATGTTCTCCTTACAACAATTGGAAAAAATGAATTTACAAAATTCCAAGCATTGTGTTTTGTTCTTTACATGCCTTATTGAAGTTACTGTAATAATATTATCAGAGTGGTACCATTTAATGCTACAGACAACAATAAATGCATATTATAACTACCTCTGATATTTTAATATTATAAATCAAAGAATCTGTAAGTATTAATTAGCAATATTCATTGGATAGCTATAGTTTTTGACTTTGCTATAAGACTCACTTTATCATTATAGTTAATTATAAAGGGTCGGTCTTTTGCTACTACTTACATATGAACCTTTCTCTTCAGGTGGCTTCCTGTATCAATGGTGAAGGTAGTTTTGAGCCGAGATCCAAACCATTCCTTGCATACTGGGGCCAGTCACATTCTGTGCTAGATAGATAGGTTGTGAATGAAAAAGCATTGGCATAGGCAAAAGGTAGTTCCCTGGTGGTGAGAGTTAAGGACCTTTATTTGGAAAAAAGTTTAAGAGTACTGCAGTAGAGAAACTTCATGAGGTGTCACCTCAGGTCTTGAAAGGAGGAGGCAGTATCACACAGTGTAGACAAACAGCTCAGAATCCACCAGTAAGACAGCAAGCTTAACTGGTAGTTTCTTCTATTCTCTGTGATTATTTTCTCATTTTACTCTCCCTCAGCATAAAGATTTTTAGAAGTTCTACACTACTTAAAGTACCCCAAAAGAATCGAGGGTCCACACAGAAAAGAAAGACAACAAGGAGGAAGTAAGGCTGTCTGAGGCCTGGCAGAGTGTTAAGAAGGGTGTGAGAGAATCCCTGGTGTGGAAGGAAGCTCAGAATTCAAAATTCAGCCTCACAGTCCAGTCATCTAGATTTCTAGAAGGTTCTCCTTCTAAAACCAGTGGTCTGGACTTTTCTAAAGATAAGGGGCACTTTCTTCTGGTAGATTCAACTAATTCTTAAGAACAGAGCAACCAAATTGATGATTTATTAAGAAAAAGAATGAGTGTAGTCACTACACTAATATTATACTTAGAGATTAAAAAGTCCTAAATCTGGTCTCAGTTGAGTTTCAGTTTTTCCTAATGGTTAAAGGAGGCAATTATTGGTTTCCTAATTGTTTGAAAGGATTATCCAAAGGATTATATTACCCGGTGCACCATTTTCATAATTATAGAGATGTTAAAAATATTGCTAGCAACATTATCATGCAATCTAGACCATGTCTCTGGTATTATCACAATGGTTAAAGTTAAGAAATTATAGGAACTGGCTGATTTATCTACCTAATATAAAACAAATAATTTATCCCATTTTTTTTATCTGATTAGATTTTTTTGGAAGGTGAGGGAGATGGGAATAAAAGTGACTAATCAATTAATAGTTCTAACTCATAAGCCCAGTTGTATGATCATGAACAACAACAAAAAAATAGCTTAAGTCTTCAATTAACTTATTTTTTGTTAACATAGAGCTTCTCCTAAGAAATGGATTTTCACAAAATCGCAAACATATTTTATAAGCTAACCCCCAATAAATTTCTCAACAGTTGAAAACAAAAGAATACTTTTGCTCATTTAGTTTTTCTTAAATGTCAATAAGCAACAAAATCTTACATGGAAAGCTTGTAAAAATGCAGATTGCTGGGTCCTACTCCCAGAGTCTCTGGTTCAGCAACCAGACCTGAGACCTTGCATGACCAATTGGTTCTCAAGTGAGGCTTCTGATCCAGTGGTTACACTTTGAGAACTATTATTTTACTCTCTGCTTATACTTAAACAAAAATGAAAAAAACCTGAGCCATCTTTATGCATTTCAAAAGTATTTTATCTAAAAGTATGTAATTAGATTTCCCGATAGGATATGAATAATTTTTCTCACTGAAATAAATCAAGAAAAAAAAATTTTTTTTTCCTCTTAGGTTCTTAAATTTGCTCCTAGTGCCCCCAAGTGGATGAAAACATTACTAACAAGAAGGAAAATAATTCTCAGAGGACTGGGACATGTAAATGTATCTCTGCATTTGTTAAAATGTTCAATCTGAATATTTTCAGCAAAGGTTAAATAATTAAATGTCCTTTGCCCTCCATAAATATTTTTATAAAGGCCCATAAGTCTTTCACTTAATGTTTTATTTGTAAAACATAAACATTGGGTCAAGAAATCCCCAAATCTCTTTGAACTCATAAATTCTACACTGATATAAAGAAACAACAAATCTTATTTATAATAAAGTGGAATGTAAAGACTAGCAAAGAAACCACTGTTATTGTACGTTCTTCATCATATAGTTCCTCAAATTTTTGATAATATTACAATAATTCACTTAGGGTTCAAGAAATGATTTGTACTTAAGTAATTGAAAATAAGGCCGAGGGGCTAAATTTGCCATGGCTAACTACCCCCTCCCCAATACAGGATGCTGACCGTAGTCTATTTGTATCAGATCCTAAAGAAAGTTTTTGGAAGAAGATAAAATGTTCTTTCTAGGTATAATCAATAATATCTTTATTGATATATAAGAAACAATTTATAATATAAAACACTGGTAAAGAAGCTTGGAGTTCAGAGGCTTGATATTGATTGAATCTTTTTTTTTAAATTAATTATCTTACCTGCATGGATGTATCTATCGCCCTTCCACAATTAGCATTTGTATGTCTGTTTCTTAACTTTTCATCATTCTTTTAATTTCAGAAAAGGCTTTTCTATTTTAAATTTATTCCCATGGACTCAAATTTTTGCAGCCACTCATGTGGACAGTTCATTCTGCATAATAGGAGGATGGAACTTTAAAGGGGCAGAAACACAGAATTTGGTGGCACTAATCAGTGGCACTGGCAAATGCTGTAAGGGGGCTAATGAATCCATTTACCTTTTCTGTGTTTCCTTTATCTTGCTTATGCACATGTATTTCTCATACGAAATACCCAGTAAAGTCTCATGTTATTTTATGCCAATTAACAAATTGCTAACATGTCATGTTAATAAAAAAAGCAATTGACCTAAGTAGAAGGGCTAATTAAATGGAGTAAGATAATTAAACGATTCTCAATATGTAATCAAAAATTATGGCTGGAAGTGTTTCACAATGTTGTCTTTTTGTTTTCAAGTATCTGCCTATCTGCAAAATTCTAATCAGTGTATCCATATGCATAAAAGACAGATCCAGTACAGATGTTAATTTGTTGCATGATAGAAATCAGGTGTTCAATTACAAATAATGGGGTGTATGAGAGAACGTCCAAGATTTCCATTTAGCGGACTGCATGTATCTGAGCCGACAAATGATTGGAAAGTATTCATATTGGAATTAGCTACTAACATGCACCCAAGGCACATTACATTCAACTCCTTTATTATCCTCATTATATAATATTCACATCTCCAGCCCAGGGTGTTACCTAATTTGCCACTGATTTAAGAATTTGAGCATTTGCTGATCTAAATTCTATTTATTCTTTTAAAGGGATGATTTTGATTCTTATCTAATCAGGAGGGATTTTGTTTCTGAATCTTACATTTAAGCAATCAAAATCATTTGCTTTTATATTAAGGTAAATGCTCTGTACTGGTTACCTCAAAATATTCTAAGCTTTTAAACTAAGTCTACTTTTCAACAATGACTTACACAGCATCTCAATGATATTTTGGCAAAGTAAGACCACAGAGGGGATCAGCTTTATTCACTTGTCTGAAAGACATTACGCATGCACATTTGCTTTTTATATAATTCACACAAAGCCCTAAGATTAAGATGTATTCATGAATTAAAATATTCATCATACTAGAGATTGACAGAATTCTGAGATGAGGAATAAATGTCAGACTAATGCCAAATTTTTATCTTAAATCAATATCCTACTATTTAGAGTTTGAAAAGTAGTTATTGAATAACTAATAGGATCATGCCTCAAAAACCTCAGTGTCAGATAACCATAGATGAGACCACAGAAAGATCATTTGATTAGGTGGCAGAGTATTAATAGTGTACAGTGATGGGGACTTCATTACTTTAATAAAGAGCACAAAGAAGGTTTTTAAAAAGTTCATTACTTTTTCATTCCTCTCATTTTCTTATTTTAGTAAAATTAGTTTCAATTTTAATGTGACTAAGTTCCCTACTCATTAAAAAACAAATACTATTTCTCAGTACATGGCAACTAGTAGAGTCTCCAAAATTATGCAAAGATAATTATAGGGAGAGGTAGTTTCTGTCAATCAAGAGATGAAAAATGATGACCTTATGGACCAAATTTGGCTGCAAATATGTTTTGAAAGCAAAGCATTTAAAAATACATTTTGGAATCACATAATCCTATTTCACTTCTCATGGATTTATACCAAACCACTTCACAAGGTATTTGGTGTGGTTGGCCATTGGCAGCCCTGGATTACTGTTAATTCCTACTGTGATCAAGGGGGGAGGGGTAGTGGCTTAGAGAACAAACTCTGGAATCAGACAAACTTAAATTCTAATCATGGTCACTTACTAGCTAGATTACTTTGGGAAAATTCCTTAACCTATTTACACATTAATAATTTATTCTGTAAATTTATATCATAGTACCTATAAAAATGATTGTAAGATTTAAAGTTCTAGGTACTTCAAATATATTTTAAGCAATTACTTTGCTTTATTTTGATGTATAGATATAAGAAGTTGTATGTTGCATGAGATTGCTAAATAGTAGTACTCTAAAAAAGTAATCATCCAACAGGTAATGAATATCTGTTTTATTTTAAAAAGTAAAAGCAGCTTTCTGGTATATTCATATGACTTTTACAGAAATGGCAAAAATGTTAGAAATATCTTATTGATACCTACCCACAGGTATAATTGAGGAAATTATCATTGTACTACTGATGAAAACAACTTAAATGCACTTAAAACTTTTTAGTAAGCTTTTAAGCAATGGGCTGGGGTTGTGGCTCAGTGGTAGAGTGCTTGCCTCCTATGCACAAGCCACTAGGTTTGATCCTCAGCACCACATAAAAAAAAATAAAAATAAATATATTGTGTCCAACTACAACTAAAATTTTTTTTAAAGTTTTTAAGCAAATTAAAGATCTTGTTTTATAGGCAGGTTGAGCCTAATATCAGTGCAAGTAACTTATGCTCCCTGGGGACTTTTGCAACTTGAAATGATTGGGTTATAGTCTTAATAAAAATTCTATTGTAAAAGTCTTACTCTCATTTTCTCAACCTTTATTTGAGAGCAAAGGAGAATAACAAGACCTTAGAGGAAATCCTAGATTATTAGCACCAGAAACAAAATTAAGTAATTGAGTTTCTATAGCAAAATATATTTATTTAAATTAGAAATTCCAAATATTTTATCAGAACATATGACATTCAAAGGTACATTACACAGTTCAGAGTGGACATTTATGTAGGCAGGAGTGGAACAAAAGATGAGACCAGGAATGAAATGGTTAAAGAGGAAAGCAAAGGTGAGGCTCATACTAGTGTGAGATGAAATGAGGATGTGAACATTTGATTTTCTGTGCCCCAAACCTAGAGAAACAAATAAGGCAACAAGGCAAACTTATCAATAGCCTCCTAAAAAATACAGCTGTGCAACAAGTTATATGGGAGAAAAACTGGGGTGTTTTAAAGTTTGAAACATTTAAATGTAAATCTTAAAACCATGGGCCAGTTATGAGGCATGACATCAATTTCATGCAATGATTGCACAATGGAAAAGTTTTTTCTTTTTTTCAATTTTCATGCTTTCACTTTTATCAATATGTCCTTAATTTTGAGGAAACATGGAATAATGGTTTTAGTTAACTGTATATTCAAAACATTTCAAACATTGCAATTGATTTATTTACTTTTTTTCATAAGTTTAAAGTCTTTCAAGTAGATGTCTTTTTCATTAATTTTAGTAAATATTTGATATTAACCTAGAATTTTAAGATCTCCTAAATCATGACTATATTTACAAAAGTTGTCATGTAGTATTAACAAAACTCGTAATTTATACATTACATTGTAATCATATGTTGACATTTTTATTTGCAAAAGACTTTCCCAAATTGTGATAAATGCAGAAACAAAATAATGGGAAAAAACTACCCCAGAAATCTGAAAGCAGTTTAGGAATATAACTTAGTATTATAGCAATTTTAAAACAACTAAGTTTTAAAATGTTGTGAACTCATTCTTTCAAGTTTAATAATCCAATAAAAATTCAATTGTATCAAATTAAAGAAACATTTAAAATTTTATGATTGTTAACCTTTTTTAACCATAAATCATTTTAACAAACTCTGTTATGGGTATGTTCCTGAATTTGGAACTAAATTTATATCTCAGCTCTTACAAATATTCAAACTAATTATTTCAGAATGAATATAGAATGACACTTTAATTAGTGATGTGTCTCCTGGCAATTAAGATTCTCTTGCTTCTCTTAGCAATTAAAATGGCAAGGCATATTATTAAGGTCCCACGATTCTTCATACCTCTTCCTGACAATTACCATGGGAAACATTAAAGGCAAGATTGTAGTTATAATCAATTCACTGAATATTTGGTATCAGGGTAAACACTTTCTCCTTCCTATCTAGTAAATTTTTCATTCTACTCATATTACCTATCCATCATTAAAGCAATTTGTGCTCTGTATCACAAAGTTCAATTTTTCATATTACTTGACTTATTATAACCAATTGAGTTTGTATAAGTGCAAGTTGTAGGGATAATTTTAATTAGGAAATAATTTTTAACCCATTTATTCATGATATGACTTTAATGATCAGAACAATAAATAGAGGGTGCTTAATGCTGGCAGAAAAATCAGTGCTAAAAATATGAATCATCTAAAATTACTGTAAAGTGAATATATTAATATAACAAAGACGTATGCAGAGAAACAAAGATATACGGACAAATTGTTGATACTGCAGGTGAGGATGGAGGAAAAGAAGAGATGCATTTTTAACTTTCTGTATTCTCTGTTGATATATAATCACAAAAGTTAACTCATGTATCTAAGTATATTTTTAAAGTGGTATTATCAGATGACTTTTTTGATGCTTCTCTGATGATTCTAGTTTTAATGAAATATGTATTACTACTTTACTAAGAAAACATCTCAATGTTACATGGAAAATACATGAATAATATAAAATTGAAACATGGTGTTCATTTATAAATCAGTTTATTTTAAATTGATGTAAAAGTCATAAATTTATCAGTAATCTTATAGTAGTATGTATTTTGTATCTATAGCTAGCAAGGTTTTAGGCACTTCAGTGATATTGACTCACTTCACTCTTACAGCATCTTTTGAAACAGGTGATTAGCATATTTCATTTTTCAGATGAAGAAGTAAGGCACAGGAAAGTTTTAGGAACTTGCCTTAGAATCACCCAGCTAGATAAAGCTAACATTAGGCACTCAGGTTGCACATTCCAGGCACTTCAATGAAGCTATACTACTAAGTACTTTAGTAAGTTTTAATTATTTTCCAATTCATTTAAAGAATTATTCACATATTTCAGCACAAGCATACCTCTTTTCTCTCAGATACACTATTTAGTAAGTCTAAGGGTTAGATTTTGGGGGGAATAACACATGGTTAGTTATAACTAAGTGCAAAACTGGAAGGTGTAAACAGATTCTGTAAGATGTTCATGATTGTCTGGCTAAAGTATTGTAAGAATCATAAATTTATTCATATTCTTTCAGTAGTCTCAATCTTATCATTGGCTTTCCTGTTTTATTGTGTTATGGTGTGGATGTGAGGTGTCCCCCAAAAGCTCACGTGTGACACAATGCAAGAAAGTTTGGGGGAGAAATGATTGGGTTATAGTCTTAACCTAAACAGTGAATTGATCCTTGATGGGATTGAGTAGGCGGTGACTGGAGGCAAGTGGGGTGTGGCTAGAGGAAGTGGTTCATGGTGGGCATGGCTATGGGATATATATTTTGTATCTGGAGAGTGGAGTCTCTTTCTCTCCGCTTTCTGATCACCATGTGAGCTGCTTCCCTCTGCCACACTCTTCCTTCATGATGTTCAGCTTCACTTCAAGTCCGAGGAATGGAAACACCTGCCTATGAATTGAAACCTCTGAAATCACGAGACCTTAAATACATTTTTCCTCCTCTATACTTGTGCTAGTTGCTATTTAGTAAGTCTAAGGGTTAGATTTTTAAGGGAATAACACATAGTCACAGTGTTGAAAAAGCTGACTAAAAACATCCTGGCTGTCTCACTTCCATGTTGTGCTCCCATTCACTCTGTTCAATGAGTGCATCTGTGCATGCATCATGGTCTACAGGCCAGGAATCTATCTCATCATCAGGTTCCACCAGCCTTCTTTCTACAGTATTTCACATAAGAGTGGCTGAGTTCTTTTTATCTTTCTTACATATGTCCCATATTTGCTTATTTTAATGAACACTGATAAACATAAATGGTTCTCAAAGTGACAACCAATAGAGACATTATTTTTCAGTTCCTGTTTTCAAATACTCATTGTATCCTTGCTCTTTTACTTCCTAGAATGACGAATGAAAATTACACCCAAATGACTTGGGCAACATTCTTGCACCTGGACATCTTAACACTCTTAAGAAAATTAAAGTTAGTGAAAACAAGTTTTCTAACTTTTTTTGGGGGGGTTGCAAATACAGCTATCATACTTTCTTGGCAACACTCTCTAATTACCAGTTAAAATGGATTATATGTGCTACTTATATTTTTTCTCTATATGTATGCCAAATGCATGAAAGAAACAGTTGATACCTGTCATATACCATACTCTGGATTATGTTGCTTTTCCAATTTAAGTGTTTTCCATTTTACAGCTTTCTTCATCTTATAAACAATGTTATTAAGTCAGCAGCAGCTGTTCTGTTTCAGTGGGGGAAACAATTCTTTACTGGAATGCATGTCTCTTCTGACTGACGTCTCCTTTTAAGTATCACCACCTTTATAATAAAGTTCAATTATTTATTCATTCAAAGTTATCAATAGTCATTGACAAATACTGGTGATTATTTGATGAAACCAAATATTCATTTACTACTTGGTTTGATGATGGTGAGCAATAAGCTTCAGCCAACAAGGGGTTAATTTTACCCAGAGAAACAAGAGTGTGGATGGCCATTATTCTATAACAGAGTGCATTTCCAGTTTCTGGGAGCACAGACTTGGGATGCCTGAGTCAGCCTGAGATGGAAACATGGTGGGTAGCAAGGAATTTTCATTTTGTCTCTTAATTTAAAAGTATGTAAGAAGCAACCATCAATCAATAACTTGTATCTACCAATGTTCGAAAGCCTGTGAACAAAGTAATGTGATATAAACAGTAGGATTATTGGCTTCAGGGGAAAGTACTGTAACTGGCCAAGATGGGTTCAAGACATGCTACCCCCAAATACAACAAACACCTTGGCACTGAATAAATAACAGAGGCAGGAATGTCACTCTCTCCTCCCCTCCAACTTCTCTTCTGAAGCAAGCCATAAAAGAATTCACTGAACTTCCTCCAAAGTAGGTCATAAAAACCTATAATCCAAAGTATCTTCTTTATACTTGAAGTAAGAACCCCCGATCTCTAAAGACACACAGAAGAATATGAACAAATAGGCTTTGCTAAGTTTCACTCCAGCTTATTGCCTTTAGGTCACACTCTTTTCTCCTCCAATCATAATTTGTATGACTGTCCATAAAAAACTTCCAGTTTCTTTGGTCTCCGCTCCTGATGGCTTGTCATGTAAAACATATTTAATAAACCTGTATGCTTTTCTCTTATTAATCTCTTTTGTTACAAGGGTGTTAGCCACAAATTTTACAATGTGTGATAAAAGAAATCTTCTCCTCTGTAGAAATATGTACATGAAAATTTAAGTATCAAGGTGATATAAGGAAAAAGCAAAAAAGAGGATAAAAGGAATTGACAGAAGGAAGCATATATTGTATAACAATTGGTAAACTTGGAAAGCTGCAGTATCATAAACATTCACATTCTCAACTCAGAAATTATCCTAGATACATATTCAAGAGAAATTTAGTGACTTGGAAAAATGATCATTTAGTGGGTCTCATTAGCCTACAGCAGGCTGCACAGTTTTGTGACCTGAGCTGAGTCTCGGGTCAGGACAACAGGGCTGATATACTTCTGCTTCTCTAGGGAGGCAGCCTGTCGCCTTGTGATGAAGAAATTCAACAAGAGGTATGTGAGGCACACAAATGCTTTCTCAAGTCTATGCTTCTGCCAAGTATGGCACCGTCCCAGGGGCCAAAGTAGGTCACATAGCCAAGCCGTGGAGGGGATAACACAGGTACAGGGCAAAATGCATGGATTTACAGAGCTCATTTATTGGGTCCATTTAGAAGTTTGGACTAACACTTGTATAAAGAAAATAACTTTCTAAACCAGTAATTTTGATAGCAAAATTTTGACTTAATCAAAATTTTATATATGGGAAGTTCAAGGCAGCCAGGAAGGGAAAAAACCAGGGGCCTGGGTACTGGAGATGATAGAGGTGGAGATGAGAAGGCCAGCTGCTAGAATTGAGGAGAGTGCCTAGTAGAGGGCTTCTGCCCCACTGTGCAATTCAAATCTATCTTGTACATTGTGCTCTAGCAAAGCTGATGGTGTCCTTGAGGCAGAGACTATTGTATAAAATGGACTCAAACCAGGGTAATGGGCAGGAAGTGGCTTGCAGTTAACTCATGAAGGAAGATTAGATTAATCCTCAAGAAATAAACTAGTTTCTTGGCACATCTATGCTAATGTGAGAAAGCATGTAACCTGGTGCCAGATTGTTTTTTTTTTTTTTTTAAGCCCAAAGAGTAGAAGAAACAGGCATGTGTTAGTAAAAGCATTTTCTGGATATATGAGTTTATCAATTTGGCTGATATCTTGGATTTAATGTTGGGTATGGAAGGCAGAAAAGGCTGGAAAGATGAAATGGGACCAGATTTTTGAAGAATTTCAATGTTAGTTTAAGAAATTTGAATCCAATTCCATATTCAATGGGGAAACACACACAGTTTTTGGAAGAGATATAAATAGTGTTCCTAAATTTCTGAATGGAAGTTACTGAAACAGGCTTTCAGCTGTTGTTAAAATAGAGATTGAATTAGGACTGGCAGTAGAAACAAAAAGAAATTTCTTTGTGGAATACACGAGAGAAAGAAACAGAGAGGTATATTACTAATGGGTGAAGAGGAACATTAAAGATAAACCTGAACATCTCTATAACTGGCAGAAATGCTAAGGCTGCCAGTTTCACAAAGGTGAAAATAGCTGATAATCAAGTTCTCTCTTTTTGAGACCTGATAATTCCTTTTAATCCACTGTCAAATAAATAAAAACTTGTTTTTGGAAGTATTATATAAAAAAATGAAGACCTTAGGGCTGGGGTTGTGGCTCAGTGGTAGAGCACTTGCCTTGCACGTGTGAGTCCCTGGGTTCAATCCTCAGCACCACATAAAATAAATAAATAAAATAAAGATATTGTGTCCAATTATAACTAAAAAATAAATATTTAAAAAAATTAAAAAGATATTTTTTATATAAATTAACAAACTGATATTTTTCTGAGAATAAGGCATACTTATTTAATTATGTGCTATCCTTAAGTTTATAAATAATTCTAAAATGATTGAGATTTTAATACTTGTGAATTCTTTGCTTTCTCTGTTCATGCTATGTACACTGGCATTCAATCATGTGATTTTGTTTTTTTAATAATCAGAACTCATCCATCCAGCTCAAAAAGTTATCTTCACTATTTTTCCCAGTATCATTCACTTGGAATGTTTTTCAGGTATTTCAAATACAGTCTGCTAAGGAGCTGTGGCCGTGAGATTCCTGCTATCAATGCTTCATTCAGCTAGACTTCCATTCTGGTCAACTGGAAAGGAGTAAATATCCCTTTTGACACTTAAGATTATATGCTATTTTTTTTTTTACAGAAAGAATATCAGAATTAATATACTAATAGACAAGTTGTGACTACTTCTAAAATAGATTCTTTGTTATATTTTCTGTATTTTCAGACACTATCCTATGCTGATTACTTTTTTCCTGAGATTCTTTTTCTTCTTCTTGGACCTCTGCCATTGCCTCCTAAGCTATTGTACATGTGCTCTCTTGGTCAGAGTTCAAGTCTGCTGCCAAGATGTCCATCAAGTTCTTTTACTTCTACTGATGTCCTTCTTTCAGTTTTCTAGTTTATGTAACTCTCAGGCTCCTGCATCTCTTCTTGATGTTGGCTTTCTGCTATGCTCTGAACTTGTGAAGTCTCTGCCTGCTCTTTGGGGTGTCTCTTCCATTCCTCCTCGCCCACACTAGGTCCAGTCTCTGGTGATGACAGTGCTGATTCCTTTCCTATTCCTCATCCTCCTTCTTGTCCATTGTTATGGAAACTATGTGCATCAAGTTTGTTTGTTTGTCTACTTAAGTGGAGTAAAAGCATTCACTAAATAGAATTGGCAGAAAAAATTTTTGAAATATGACTATTTCAAAAACTCAGGGGTCACTGCAGTAGAAAGAATGCAAATGACTTTTATAGATTCCATAATGACAGTGTGAACAAAGCTCAAATCTAGAGTATTTTATTTTTGCCTTAAATATTTAATAAGTATTGATTATATATTATTCTTACAAATAAAAAATAGTAACCCTGGAGTATACTCCCTTCTATAAGAAATGTTACTAAAACTTCCAACTAAAGTCTAATAACGAAGCATAGAAATGGTCTAAATAATAGATAATAAACACTATTAGAAATTTAGATTCTCCAACATAGGCAAACAAGTCTTTAAAAATTTTTTTTAAAGTTAGCCTCACTGTAGAGAATGATGATTTTCAATTTAATATTCATAAAATATTTTTTATGACAAAGTCCTTAGATTTATAGATATATAAAACTTATAGACTGGTGAAACTTACTGCAATTCTTCTGGGGCAGTAAATATTTTGAAACACACTCCAAAATTTTTGTATTATAGTAGACCAATTAGATAGTACCATAATTTGAAGCTTATATCTGAGCAGTCCAATACTTACTTTGTCTTATTCTTTAGAAAACATTCATTCATTCACTCAACAAATACTTATTTAGCTCCTATTAAGTGATAGGCAATGATCTAAATATTGGGTTTAAAAGTAGCTGTAAGACAAGGTTCCAACCCTATGAGAATTACATTTATTTGAGAAACTAATCACTAAAAGATCATGCCATGGAGATTACATTCTAGTTGTGGAGTTAGTGCAAAATCAATAGTCAGTGACTAAAACATCAAGTAATGACGAGTTTTAAAAAAGTAATGAAGCCAGTTAAAAACAGAGAGAATTGGCAGCAGGGACAGAAGGGGACTTTGTAGTGCAAAGGGCTTTTCTATAGAGATGGCCTCTAATGGAGAACTGGCTCATGAGAGGGAACACTGGGGGCAATGACTCATGAGAGGGGATACTGTGGGGGAAGGAGGCAGCACATTGTATAGCAGAGTCAGCTATGGTCAATGATTTCAGAATCCTAATTTCAACAACACTAACCTCTCCCAGGGACTGTTTGCACTAGCACATATAGTCAGACAAATATTCAAGTATGTCAATGTCTTCGGTGCTATAATAACTGCAAAATAAAAGTCAGTCATTAAATATTGAGTGATTTTCTCAGGCTTATTGATATCTCCTTATATGAAGTGCGCGCGCGCACACACACACACACACACACACACACACAAATATACAACAAACACCTGAAATGAAAATAAAACTAACATACTTGGTATGCTGCTTAGGGGTATATAGATCAAGTCAGACATAATGATTTAAGCCAAAAAAAAAAAGTTAAACTAGCAATTGCACTAAAGCATACAAAAAGTACCACTAGTTTTTTAAAATATGCATTGAAAGCATCGTGATTAAAAATCAAGTTAGACTGTATGAGTCTGAAATTAAGGGTACATTTCTACCTTATTTATCTTACTTGCTATGAAATAGTCTCCAGATATTTTTTTAGAAACTGAGCTTATTCCTTAGACACATCATGAAAGTCAGCTACTCAAAGTTCAAAGCTTATATATAATATGCTCATTTTTCTCCATTGGACATAGGAGCCGAAATAACATTTGTACAAAAATAAATACCAAGAGAAGCAAACTTCCCCACCTCCAACCAAAAGAGCTGCCAAATAAAAGTTTAAATTTTAACAATTAAGCAAAGGGGCCTGATGGAGATGATAACTTTTATACTTTCAAGGAATTATGATTTGTCCCCTTCTATTTTCTCATCTGTCTTTAAGTATTGTTTTTTTCAGGATAAAGTCAAATGATGTATTAAAACCAGAAGAACATTATCATTGAATATCTTCATCATGAAGAAATAATAAATGTTTGAAGAAATAGATCCACTTGGCCTGATTTAAACATTTCACAAATGCATACATGTACTGAAGCATGATGGGACCCCACTAATGTATGCAATTTTTGTACATTAAAAATCAATTTTATTTAAATAAAAATTTCCAAAAAACAATTGGTGATTTAATAATGCTTATTACTAGCTAACTGAGCACTTACTGTGTGGCAAATATACTGTGTCAAGTGCTTTATGAATATATATCTCATTTGCTACTCAAGACTCCAAAACTACGGTGAGAAAAGTGAAGATCTGAGAAAACTGATGCAATTTTCAAATAAACCAAAGGGACATTTCACAATCAAGTCCAGCCTCAAAGCCTATGTACTTTACCATTACGGACCCTGCTTCTTGTTGACAGAAATGATCTTAAACAATTTGGCTTGAAAATCATTTAACTATTTCCATCTTGCACAAGAGTATGAACATTTCTATCTCAGTTTCCTTAAGTCCAATTTTAGGTTTAAAATAAAGAATAAAAGAAAGATGTTCATGTAAAACGTGGTAATTATAGTTAATAGCAAAAAATGTGAGTACGCATTAAATGTTCGTACCACAAGAAACAAGTACATGTGCATATATAAATTAGCTGGATTTGCCATTCTGTAATGTATACATGTTTCAAAATAAGTTGTAAGGATAAATAAAATTTTTGTCAACTTAAATGAATGAAGGAATGATGGAAGGAAGGTTTTTTTTAAAGGAAACAGGTTTCATAGCTAGAAGGAACCTAAAGATGAGTTAGGGAGTCCATATTGTTTAAATATAAGTAAACTAGGGAGGTGGAGGATGAAAGCCACAGAAGCTGGCTGGAGCTCAGGTCTCCCAGGAAGCCTCCTCCTATGCTCAGCAGCAGCCTTCCTGGGGGCTTGAAAAGGAGCAGGGGGTGTTGAGAGCCTCAGCCAAAGAGGCCCCAGCAAACTTCAGACTGCCAGCTGATGATTGGCTCACAGCGGCCCCAGCAACATCTAGCTGATTGGCTCCTCTGCGGTGATGTTCATTGGGCTGTTTCCCCACCTTTCAGACTGGCAGCTGGAAGTTTGCTGGGGCTCCTTTGGCTGTGGCTCTCAACATTTGGTAATGCCGCAGTCTGGCTGGGCACAATTCAGGAGCCACTTGTCAAAAGAAACTAACTTTATTTTTAGAACTACAAACGCCAAACAAAACAGCTCCTCAGGAAAAAAACCCTCAGAGCCCAACTGCCACCACCAGCTTCCCACAAGCCTCTCACCCCCACCCCAGCCTCTCCACCTCCCACAATCCTCCTGCTCTTGAGGCCGATTGGCTGGGTTGCGTCGGCGGAGCCAAAGAAGTCCCCCAATGAGCAGCTCCGTGGACTGAAAGGGCAGGGAAACAGCCCAATGAGCATCATCACAGAGGAGCCAATCAGCTAGATGTTGCTGGAGCCGCTGTGAGCCAATCATCAGCTGGCAGTCTGAAGTTTCCTGGGGCCCCTTTGGCTGTGGCTCTCAACAAGGGGGTGTGTCAAAGGCTGGGGGTTTTAAAGATACTTTTATGCCATTTCTTACTTTCAATTTAAATTTTTATCTTTCCTCCTTTTTTTAAGTATTTCAAAATGCCTTCTTCAAAGTTTTATCAATAGCTACAACATATTACTATGTACTAGCCAGCCACTCTCCTAACAAGCACAGCATGTGTATTAAGGTATTACTCTTTCAAACAAGTCTATGAGGATGGTTCTGCTAACATTTTCATTTTGCATTTGAGAAAACTAAGGTATAGAGAGGCTTTATAACTTTCCCAAGATCTCATAGCTACTATATGATGAAGGCCAGATTAGAATCCATGGAATCTGGACCCAGTGTTACATTCCTAAAGTCTTGATAACCCTTTAAAGATCAATTACCAAGAGTCCTCTAGAGCATATACAAAGGGATTCAATCAAATGAATTTCCTTAAAAATCATATTTTAAGGGGCTGGGGATGTGGCTCAAGCTGGAGCACATTTGCCTGGCATGCGCAGGGCACTGGGTTCAATCCTCAGCACCACATAAAAATAAAATAAAGATGTTGTGTCCACCAAAAACTAAAAAATAAATATTAAAAAATTCTATCTTTGAAAAAAAATCATATTTAAGTGAAATAAATTTAACTACTCTTAACTAAAATAAAATATTTTCCTTAGATTGATAACTTTAATCTTTCACTGTTGAAATAATATGCCCACATCACAGAAGATATGGAAAAGAGAAAAAAGAATATTTAAATCATTGTTTTATTGAATATTTTTAGTGTATTTCCTTTATGATATATCCTTTCTGAATATCCTATGCATCTGTTTTTAATACTATTAGACTATACTGAATTCTACAGTGTATACTTTTCAAATTAATCTTACATAATAGAAGCCTTTTTAGCCTGATATGTCAGTCCTTATGCATTCTTTCTTTGCCTTGAGAGGATTCAAATAAATTCTCATTTTTTTTCATATGTCTCCATGCTGCTCTCCCATAGTCCACTTTTCCCCAAACACTGTGCATCCTCCATACATATAGTACAGCAATGGAATGAGAGGCATGTGAACATGCAGAGGTGGGGGAGCAAAGGAGGTACTTAATCATAAGGTTCCAGGCCCTAAGGAGTTTTCAAACTTTCTAGGCCATGGTCTCTGTTAGGAACTGATAAAACTGAGGTCAAGGTAGATGTACGATTTATTCAAGTTAGGGAAAGAATTGAGGTCAAAGCTACAAGTCTTGGCTCTTGAGCTAGACAGAACTCACTCTGCCTATTATTGCCTATCTATCTTTATCTGGCCACTATTCAGTCACATATACCACAAATGAACAAAATTTTAATAATTAAATAAAGTCCAAAGTTTTTCTTCATCTCTCATAATGATCTGTCATTAAACAAGCCCACAAGTTTTGCTTTATTAAACTCAGGATTACTATATCTGTACACAGTGCAAAGTAAGGCCTTGATTTACAAAATGAAAACTCTATTATAATTCTGCACATGAACTGTTTATAAAATTTTAATATACACTATCTTCTATACTATTTCTAAATAATTTTCACTATGACTTAAAAAAAGTGTCCCAAATTAAAATGATCTATGATTATACATGGTCTGATTTGAAAGATATCAGAGACAGGGGTAATTTGGTGCATAAAAAAAATGAAAAGAAGTGCTTGTAAATATGTTTCTCTCCTAAAAAAGAATGCTAAAAGGCTGAATAAAGAGATTCAGTTTGAGCTTAAAGTTTAAGGCTGGCATTTATTATAGTACCAACCAGAGGGAGTATAACAAGTTTAAATTCTCATTTAATGACTATTGAGCTGTTTGAAAACATTTCTACCATTATTACCTATTTGTTAATAAGCACTAATAAGTAAAAATAAAAATATGGGTCTTAATGATTTAACATCTTAGAAAGTGCCTTGAATGTAAAGGCGTATGGAAAAAGAAAGTGACTTTCTAACTTACTCTTTTCATCATTCTAAATGTGATGACTACCTTAACTGTTTACAGAGGAGCACAGTCAGTCATATTTTTTGGGAGCTGTATTTGGAAATAGAATTTATCGTGACTTAAGAAACTAGCAAACATGTGGCCAGAAGTTTTGGCAAGACTACAAGCCACAGGATTTCTGTGACAGCAGGATATCAGGAGAAGGTCAGATGGAAAATATAGTTATTTTAGATAAAATCAGGTAGAAAGTCATTCTAAAGGTAGGTTTATAATGAGAAATCAGGGCTAGGTGATTGAGTACTTGCATGGCATGTTCTAAGCCTTGGGTTTGATCTTCAATACGGGGGGGGGTGGTGGAGTGGATGGTGAGAGGGAGAAAGAAATCAATTTTCTCTAGAAAAGAACACATTTGTCTTTTTTGTAAGGCTGAGACCTTCCAAACAATTTCCACCAAGACACAATTAAGATTTTCTTCCCTTTGTTCATTATATTGTCCCTTAAATAAGTTAAAAATCATAAGTCTTTTTTTTTTTTTTTGGTATTGGGAATTGATCCCAGGGGACACTTAACCACTGAACCACATCCCTCCCCAGCCTTCTTTTGTATTTTGAGACGAGTCACCCTGAGTTGCTTAGGTCCTTAGTAAGTTGCTGAGGCTGGCTTTGAACCCTGGATCCTCCTGCCTCAGCCTACCATGTGGCTGGGATTACAGATGTATGCCATCATGCCCAGCCAGATCATCAATCTTAAACCAGAAACAAAATAATGTAATTTTATTATGATAGTCATTTCACTTTATGCGCCAATGTGATGTCTGAAAAGTTAAGCGTGTGAAGTTTGTGTAAGTGTGGCATTCTAGTCCAAATACCCAGCTTCCCTTCTTCCTGGCCAAGCAAGGGTCATGGGCAAGTATGGGGTAATGGCCTGCTTATTCTCTTTTTCTGCCAGAAGATGAATTGCTTTCCTTCCCTTACAGAAAGAGATGAGCCTTTTATACTTTTATGATGTAAATTAAAAAGGAGAGTTTTATTAGTGACAATTTAAAAACACATCTATCCATTGAAAAGTATAAAGTGCCCAGGATAACTGCAACACAAAGAAAAATGTGTATTGATGATAGCGATTTTGCTAAGATTTTACCTTACCAATTCTTAAGTGTGAAAAAATGCTTCTATAGCTACCTATTAATACAATTTTTATTCTTTTTTTTCCCTATAAAACCAATTAGTTGTGTGTAGACCTCTGATAGATTGTGGTCATAAAGCTGCCACATATGTGACAGCCAATTTAGTTTTCTTCTTTCTCCTTTTCAGTTGTAGCCTTGTCACAATAGTCATTTATTTCATTACTGCTGTCTTGTTTTGCCTTTCTTTTGGCTGAGAAAATAACCTTTGAATTAGGAAAATAATTTTATTTAATAAGAAGGGGGACAGCATTTCTATTTTAAGTTAATGCTGCTACTTAGCCACTAGGCTATGCTAAAGTACAGTCCATTTGTTAAGAACACTATCTCTCAGCTATGCACAAAAGCAGGAAATAAATCTGAAAGGCGGATGTGAATCATATAATCATTCAAAATCTAGCTGGTAATTCATTTAACAGATTTATCTAACAGTTTCAATAATCAGTTTTATATGCAACACTCCAAATGAATAAATGAATCTAATATATGTCTTGTGGCAATGCTCAGTTTGGTTTTAAAAGGATGGGATCATCATTAGGCTTCTTTTGCCCAAATTAAATATCCATTTTCATTTGCATGAAGTTAGCCAAACTTAAAAAAAAAGCCATAAGGTATACTTATGAACTGATTAGTTTTCAGAAATATGAGCTTTAGATCAGATATATTTTGCTTTCTGCTTCAAAAAATAGATCATCTAAAAAATGCAGTTGAAAACCACACACCATTTAATTTATTTAAGATTATTTAACACTAAAATTATGCTCCTTTACCTGTAAATTGTGTTTAAAATCTTTTAAGTTTAAAGTTAACCAGTGCAGCTTATTCTAATATTTACACCTTTTCCCTTTAAAGGAGCACATGGTTAATCATTTTCATTGCTGTTATTCATATTAATAATATCCATCCTCAATTACATACTGTGGGAGACACTAGGGCTTCAAACAGGCCTAACAAGCTCACAGTGCAGTTGGAAACCCATGAAAGTTAAATAATACTTATAAAAATATTAGGAGCAATGCAGGGATCATAGGTAAGTGACACACAAAACATAATGCATGCTAAGAATCTGCATATGAGAGAAATGTTCACTGTCCATTTTATTAGAAAAGAATATTTTACTACTAAAGTCCCAGAGGATTTCCAAAAAGTCTGATGTGCTGTCAAGATAAAACTCCATAACATTCTAAGTTATTGTTTAATCCACTGAACAACTCACCTCTAAGAGGAGTGTGCCATATTTTAAATATGTATACATCTTTTTAAAAAATTCAGCTTCTTTTTCAATTATTAATTATTCATCTATTAATTATTAATTATAGGATGTATTATTTACAGAACATAATCCAGCTCCAATGTAAAATGTTATTAATCTGGTATTCCTAATATATTTATACCTTGGTAGTTGAATGCATACTGATAAGAAAAAGGTTAGTTGACTTTCTTTCTCAAATGTAGTTCAGTTAAAACCCATTTAAGAAGCATTGCAGAAAATATGAATAGTTATGCTGTGGGTGAAATCCAAACAGGACAAGAAGAATTACTCATTAACTGTCTGCTGCATAAATTAATGGTAAACGGGTAGATGGATCAATGAAAGAGCTCTAAATATTAAATGCCAGGATCTCCATGTTTTCCCATGTATAGTTATGTTCAGAAGTCATATACAAAATATTTAAAAGTGTTACCACACAGGCATGGAAAAGCCAGAGTAGATGCTGCGGTAAAGCACCTCCAACTCTCCCTGCCTAAAAGGATCAACTGCCATTACTGCATCATTGAAAACATTCAATTCTGGTATTATCACTTCTATCACTTCTAATGTACTAATGTATTAAGATAGTTTTTATTGAACTGCAATTGTGGATATTCTTAATTTACTTTTGCTATGCAATACATTGACTTAACAGAATTTTTATTTCTAGACTTCTTTCACTTTGTGTGCCACAAACTGTCTAGAATACTGGTTAGAATCTCTTAGCAATGGAAGGTAAAAGCCCATGTGGCTGGAATATGAGGCATTCCTAGTCTGAGTCCTTTGGTGAGCTCTTGAGCTTTAGGTTAAGATTAAATTGAGAGACTATGACATATCTTCTTCCATGTCTCTTCTGTAGATCTGTAGTCTTGAGCAGAAGTCAATTGCAAAGCCATTATGAAGGCCATTAGTTAGTCAAAGAAATGTGATAAAAACAAAATCTCTTTTGGTGTAATGGAGTGACACCCCACTCTACCCCTGCAAAAAAAAAAATCAAGATCATTTAAAAAATGATCCATAAGGGGTCTGTACTGACCCACCTGCTCTGAAGCATTATAAACTTAGGAACTACTAGATTAGAGCAGGGTTTTCTTCCCTTAATATTAAAAGCTACAGAACTTACCCATGCTTTGTTTCATGTTCTGTTTTCCTTCCTGGGACAATCTGAAAGCCCCAGAAGTATTCAACATGGTACTGGTCATGGGCAGATTAAGGGCCATCTTAGCATTATGATAGACTCCCGTTTCTTATTGTGCCATTCAGCAAAAGAAAAAGAGACTGAGCAAAAAAAATGATAGAGAAATAACTAGTTCCTGGAACATGCCATGTCTTTTTTATGTCTAACTCAAAACTCTACTAGTCCCTAAGTCCTTTAGAGAGCTTGTGGCTTCTCTAGTCTCAAAGCCCTCCATGCCAACTGTATAAAACTTGTCATTAGCTCACAGTTCCCCCAGGACTCCTGCCTTTTTTATGGGCTGTGTCAGGTGATTGGAATGCCCTTCCTCCCCACTGCCAACCTCCTTCAAATTCCATCTCAAAAGTTCCAAACAGGACAAAAAGAATTGCTCATTAACTGTCTGCTGCATAAATTAATGGTGAGCAGGTAGATGGATGAATGAAAGAACTCTAAATATTAAATGCCAGGATCTCCATTTGCATTATGGGCTGAGTCACAGACTTGACTTTATTGATAAATTAAAGATTCCATAATGTAGGCAACCTAAATTACTGTTCCCTTTCTAAGAGGTGATGGTCCAAGGTATTTTTCCCTTACTTGAGAGCTGTTATGAAACTGCACATGCTGCACCCCAAACCAAGGAACTAAAACTGTCTCATCCCAGTGTAGCAATATTCTCACCCAGATGGTAGTATGTACATTTGGACTACCCCTTGCACAACACCCAATTTTGTTTTCTCTAAGAGTTATCCAAAGAATTCTCCTTAGCTTTTGAACCATGAGCCTGGTCCTAACGTTTGTGATCTGGCTTCAAAGCCAGCAGACCTGTCTTGACAGGAATGTACTTTCTGAGACTCCTAAGTCTGTGCTAAACTCAGGTGAGCCCTTTCTGCAACTGCTTCTCTCCATAAAAAGAAAAGCTGTAGCATTCTTTCCTACTGGCTAACACCTCTATGCTAGAATTTGGCTGTAGTAAATCCTGAAGTGTTAATCTATGAAAGATCTGAATTTTTGAAAACTCATTTTATTTTATTCAAGAATTCAGATCTGTTCCTTCACCAGCTACAAGAGAAAAAGGACCTCGGTAGAGATGCAGGTTGATTCAGACCATGGCACTCTCCAGGTCACAGTCCCTGTCCAGCTTGCTTATCCATTGGCAGCAGTCTTTCCAGGATTGATTTAGTTTTCACTCACACATCAGGCAAATGCTCATATCTCTCCTGTCAAAACTTGAACAACCTCCTGGGTTATGTCAGAACCACCTTCTAGTTTTTATGTATTCTCTGAAAGTTTAACCATTTCTGGGAACTCAAACACCAGGCTTGTTTCAACTATTACTGTATCTACATTGTGAAGAATACTTGTCAGCAGTTATCCCTGTACATCAGTGTTTTTTTATGACTAGTGTGTAACACCAACATAACTGAGCATCAACATTATGCCAGTATACAGAAAAACAGTTACATTAACAACATAGTACATAATATTTCCATAAATCTAAAAATTTAAAGATAAATTACCTATACATCAGCAGTTTTGAAAAAACTCCATGTAGAAATCCGATACACTGGTTCTCTCACTAAAGTGACAAAAGTGATACAGTGAAATGAATAAAACAATTCACAGACGGGAAATATTTTCAAACACACACTTACCCACTATGCTTCATGTGTGGTGGTTTTTCCATTCGCACAGCCAGTTTGATTTTTAAGTCATAGTCCTGACTATTTTTTGGAACTATCATGCGGTGCAGTTCAGCTGACTTGGAGCTATTAGAAGTTGGGTATAATATCACCTGTAAAGGACGAAAAAAAATTAAAGTGTGTGGAGTTTATAATACAGAGCATCTATGAACTGAAACTGGAATCTATTCTATACATTTTCCTACTTGTGAAGAGGGTGTCAATGCCCAAACATATCTAATAAATTATTTGACTGTCTCCTACCACAGCAGATTGGTTTTTCATATAGACTTTTATTTTTGACAAGTATGTGTGTTCATATTATTTCATAATGCATTTTCTTCTAGTGCCACTTTATAATAAATTAATAGTACAACAAGCTACAGTTGAACTGGCAATTGAAAAATACTTAATGGACACCTATAATTTCAACACTATTTAAAACTTCTTAGGGCCAAGAAGTTCAGAAAGATTCTTCAAAACTGCAGATAACATGCTTATAAAGCAAAACCAATTATTGAAGCTATACAAACATGTTCATGTTTCAATATTTTGTTTATAAAATAACACTAAAGGAAATCAATGAGAGATGGACAAGAATGATCATAGCATATTTTCTGCTCTAGATCAATACAAAGAAAAGATCTTCCTGACTAAGGTTTTCCAGAAACATACAGATGAACTATAATTAGTGAAACAACATAATTATTTTAAATACACTGCCAAGTTACCAAGTGATTTTTTTGACTTTAATTTTTTTAATTAGTTATACTTGACAGAAGTATGCATTTCATTTCATTGTACACAAATGGAGTACAACTTTTTTTCATTTCTCTGGTTGTATAGGATGCCGAGTTGTACCATTTGTGAAGTCAAACATGTACCTAAGGTAATGATGTCCATCTCATTCCATCACTTTCCTATCCCCATGCTCCATCTCCTCCATCCCTTCCTTTTGCCCAATACAAAGTTCCTCCATTCTTCTCATGCCCCCTCCCCCCATTATGGATAAGCATCCACTTATCAGAGAGAATATTCGACCTTTGGGTTTTTGGGAAAGGCTTACTTTGCTTAGCATGATATTCTTTGCTTAACATGATATTCTCCAACTCCATCCATTTATCTGCAAATGCCATAATTTTATTCTCTTTCAGTCAGAATGACTATTATCAAGAATATAAGCAACAATAAGTGTTGGTGAAGATGTGGGAGAAAAAGCATACTCATACACTGCTGGTGGCACTGCAAATTGGTGCAATCACTCTGGAAAGCAGTACAGAGATTTCTTAGAAAACTTGGAATGGAACCACCATTCAACCCAGCTATCCCATTCCTTGGTCTATATCCAAAGGAGTTAAAATCCAGCATACTATAGTGAC